>NC_072486.1:72347722-72597722 GCF_027574615.1 Eptesicus fuscus
AGCAATCCTGAGAAAAAAGAATGAAGCTGGAGGTATCACACTACCTGACTTAAAATTATACTGCAGAGCTACGATAATCAAAACAGCATGGTATTGGCAGAGAAACAGACATGCAGATCAATGGAACAGAATAGAGAGCCCAGCTATAAGACCACATGTATATGGACAGATAATTTTCGACAAAGGAGCCAGAAACACACAATGAAGTAAAGATAGTCTCTTCAATAAATGGTGCTGGGAAAACTGGGAAGCCACATGCAAACAAATGAATCTGGATTACAGTTTGTCCCCAAGTACAAAAATTAATTCAAAATGGATCAAAGACCTAAATGTAAGATCCAAAAGAGTAAGTTACATAGAAGAAAATATAGGTACCAAACTTATGGATCTTGATAGTAGAGAACATTTTGTGAACTTGACTCCAAAGGCAAGGGAAGTAAAGGCAAAAATAAATGAATGGGACTATATCAAACTAAGAAGCTTCTGCACAGCAAAAGAAACTGTCAACAAAGCAAAGAGGCAGCCAACCAGATGGGAGATGATATTTGCAAACAGTAGCTCTGACAAAGGTTTAATTTCCAAAATATATAAAGAACTCATAAAACTCAACACCAAACAAATAATCCAATCAAAAAGTGGACAGAGGCCCTAGCCGGTTTGGCTCAGTAGACAGAGCGTCGGCCTGCGGACTGAAGGGTCCCAGCTTTTATTCCAGTCAAGGGCACATGCCCAGGTTGCACGCTCAATCTCCAGTTGGGGGAGTGCAGGAGGCAGCCGATTAATGATTCTTTCTCATCATTGATATTTCTCTCTCTCTCTCTCCCTCACCCTTCCTCTCTGAAATAAAAAAAAAAATTTTTTTAAAAAAAGTGGGCAGAGGACCTGAAAATACACCTCTCCCAAGAAGACATATAGGTATATGAAAAGATGTTCAACCTCACTGACAATTAGAGAAATGAAAATCAAAACTATAATGAGATACCACCTTATACCTATTAGAGTGGCCATTATCAACAAGACAAGCAATAACAAGTGTTGGAGAGGTTGTGAAAAAAAGGGAACCCTCATTCACTGCTGGTGGGAATGTAGGCTGCTACAACCACTATGGAAAGCAGCCTGGAAATTCCTGAAAATTAAGAATAGAACTACCATATAACCCAGCAATTCCTCTCCTGGGTATATACCTGAAGAACTAGAAATCATGTTTTCACAAAGATATATGCACCTCTTTGTTCATTGCAGCATTATTCACAGTGGTCAAGACATGGAAACAACCTAAGTGTCCTGCAATAGAGGACTAGGTAAAGAAGATGTGGTCCATATACACAATGGAATACTACTCAGCCATAAGAAAGGATAAAATAGCACTATTTGCAACAACATGGATGGACCTTGAGAACATTATTCTATGTGAAATACGTCAGTCAGAAAAAGCTAAAAACCATATGATTTCACTTATATGTGGGATATAAAACTAACACTCATGAACACAAACAGCAGTGTGGTGTTGCCAGAGGGAAGTGGATAGGAGGGACAGTGGATCCTAAATTAAGGAGACAGGAGATTTGACTTTGGGTGGTGGGCACATGGTACAATATACAGATCTTGTAACATAGAAACCCATACCTGAAACCTATATGTTCATGTTGACCAATGGCACCCCAATCAATTTAATAAGTAAATATTATTTATAAATAAATAAATTATAGAAAGTTTGGTCATAAAATCTGAAAATTAATATACCAGGCAAATATCAATCCAAATAAGCTAGAGTAGCCCATCTTATTAATACAGGTTAAAAAGAAAATCCAGGCAGAAAAATGGGGACAAAGGGTATTATATATCATCAGAATAATCATCAGCATAAATGCTTC
The DNA here is from genome assembly GCF_027574615.1 of Eptesicus fuscus. Taxonomy (NCBI): domain Eukaryota; kingdom Metazoa; phylum Chordata; class Mammalia; order Chiroptera; family Vespertilionidae; genus Eptesicus; species Eptesicus fuscus. The sequence continues at coordinate 72,349,597 of NC_072486.1, forward strand.
TGACAATATACCCTCAAAATATATGAAGCAATAATTAATGGAACATGGAAAAAATCAGATAAATAAACCATTGGAAGTGAATATTCTATCATATCCCTCTCAAATGCTGAAAGAGCAAGCAGACAAAATAAGCTAAGATACAGAAGATTTGAACAACATGGTTAATAAGCTCAAACTAGCAAATAATATAAACTTTGATAACTAACAGGGACCATATTACTTTCGAGCACGGATATAACTTTTATGAAAACTAACTATATACTAGGCCTCAAAGGAAGCTTCCACAAATTCTCTCTATATAAATATATGATCTTTGTTCTCTAAGCATGATGTAAAAATTATTGACAAGGGGCAAAAATATAATATATAGGGCAAGATGAAAATACAAGGCAGTGAAGAAATACTCAGAATCAAATGGAGCTAACTGTTCAACTTAATAAATTGGTAATTAAAAAAAACATAATAGAGGAGAAGGAGAAGAAACAAAATTGTACTATATGGGCAGAAAACGCTGGGGAAAAGTTGAGAAAATAAACTAAACCAAATCCTAGCTCTTTTGAAAAGATAAATAAAATAGACATTCCTCTGGCAAGATTAATCAGAGAAAAATAAACAAAAAGGCAAATAAACAGAATATAAAATGAAAGGGAGAAAAAAATAAAAGTATTTTTAAATTATGGAATAACATTATGAAAAGCTATATGCAACAAGGACAGTCTCAAAACAGCCTAATACAGAGAAACATGGGAATAGTCATGTATCAGTGATGAAAATTTACACAATCATAAGCAGCCTTCTGGAGAGTGTCCTCTCCAGACATACTGCAATCAAACATGCACTGCTCTAATACCCAGCAATCTTACTCCCAGGCATACACCGCAGAGAAAGCCTCTCACATGTCTATAGGGTGTTCACTGTAGCACTGCTGGGATAATGGAAAATTGGAGGTAATTGGGGTCCTTTTAATTTACATTATTTTAAAAATAAATGTTACCATTTATAATGAAGGTAGAAAATTAGTATAATTAAACCAGTAACAAAAAAGTGTCATACTCAACAAGAAGCTGGGAATCAAAGGTCACAGGTACGAAGCTCTAACTGGGAATTTGTATGCCATAATTTTGATTCTCCAATTCAAATATTTTTTACTGTGTCTATGTACAAGGTACTGTGCAAAAAAACAAATATCATACCAGCATTCAAGAAGCTCTAAATCTAGTGAACTTCAATTATCCTTTTGTATGCTTTAAAAATTCAGCTAAAAAAACCTGTCTCTCTCTGTTCATTTAGCCCTAATCTCTCCTTAATGAAGGGATCACATAAGTGATTTGAGTTAAACACTGAATATAGGAATAACTGTGAAAAAAAGAGGTCAGGAGAAATGGTACTATGTTATCTCAAAACTTACATGTTTTCTTTAGTGAGGGAGCCCCACAGAAGATGCTCGAATATTAAGTATCCCCATGAAAGCTTAGTTCTCGTATGGAAACGTGGGTAAGATACAAATCAACTCTGCTCAAAATCCTTACATGATTAGGTATGTATTTGTAGGAAGAAAGAAAAGGGGGTAGAAAAATATATATTGAATGACGAGTGTTGGTTACTTCAATGAGAGCATGGTAGGAGTGGAGGGGATATATATCATAACTTCTTTTTTGACTTGTTACAATGAATATAAATTATTTCTGTAATTTAGTAGGACATCCATGGTGTGTGTAAATTAAATGAAATGGTCTATGTAAACTTCTTAATAAATGTCTGGCACTTGGTAATTAATACTCATGTAACTTACTGATGATAAAAACTGAACTAGAGAAAATGCTGAGGATGCAGAAAGGATCCAAGCCCAAGGATGAGGTCATTGTAGTTTTCTCTATTTTTACAAAGAGCCATAACTGAGAACACAAGACAAGAAGGATGATTAGGTTATTACATTTTTCAATTAAAAATAACCTGGCCTGTGTGGCTCAGTGGTTGAGAGTTGACCTATGAACCTGGAGGTCACAGTTCAATTCCCAGCCAGGGCACATGTCTGGGTTATGGGCTCAATCCCCAGTGTGGGGCATGCAGGAGGCAGCTGATCAAAATGAATCTCTCTCATCATTGATGTTTTTATCTCTCTCTTCCTTCATCTCTGAAATCAATAAAAATATATTTAAGAATAATAATAATAGATGCTGCCTTAGCCAAGTGGCTCAGTTGGTTGGAGAGTCATCCTGAAGAAAAACAAATATCATACCAGTAAAAAAAAAAAAAATGAATTGGTGAATCAGAGCTATGGCATATAGATTTATCATCTTTACCAGCGAGACTGAGCATGGGTTTGACACCGTCAAAGGCATATAGAACATGCCTTTAGTTGATACATGTAATGAAGTTTTAGAAAAAGGGAAAGTTTATACAGAGTATCTATATTTTTATATAGGATCTGATGCTGTGGGTTGAATTGTGTCCTCTAAAAATATATATTAACATCCTAACCCTTGGTGCCTGTGAATGTGACCTTATTTGGAAATAGGGTCTTTGTGGCCATAATCAAGTTAAGATGAGATCATAAGTCCAATTCTAAATCCAATATGAGTGGTGTCCTTATGGAAAGATGAAAATCTGGACACCGAGATACAGGTACACGGAGGGGATGGGGCGGTATGTGTGTGGGGGGGGACTGCCATGTGAAGTAATGCACCTACAAGTCAAGGAGTGCCAAGGACTGCTGGCAAGAGAAGACGCTTTCCTAGAGCCTTCAGAGGAAGTCTGTGTGGCCCAGCTCACCCTGGGCTCTGGACTACTGGTCCCCAGAATGGTGAGAGAACGAATTTCTGTTATATAAGTCACCCAGTTCGTGATACCTTCCTACCACAGCCCTAGGAAATGAATACCTGGTCATACACAAATCACAGGTTGGCTTTAAGCTAAACTTAGGTGGGTGGATTTTTCTTTGATATCTGCATTTCCTTGTGTCTACCCCATTTTTACCTTTTTACATCCACCATTTTTCTTTTTTGAAAGTGGTTTCAGATATTGTTTTTAAGTTTTATTTTTGTCATCATGAGAAAATAAGAATAACATGCTCAATTTAATAATTTAATATTACATACATTCATAAAACAGATCGATCAATAGCTAGAATCTTACTGCTAACAATTTTCTCTCTATTTCAATTTTTTCTTATGTTTATACAGTGGCTCTCAAAGTATAATCAAGCGGTTCCTGACACCTTTTCAGGGGATCCTTAAGTCAAAAATATTTGCATAATATGTTTTTTGACTTTCACTCTCATCCGGTCATGAGTACACAGGCCACATGCTGGCTGATACCTCAGAAGACTAAATGTAGAGCGAATATGAGACTCCAGCTGTCTCCTATTCAGCTGGACACTAAAAGTTTACGAAAGTGGGAAAACAATGTCACTCTTCTCATAAACTTTTCTGTTTGAAACACAGTTACTTTTCATTAAAATGTTATTTGTGTTAACATGTATTTATAATAGTTATTTTGAAGTGAATAAATATTTTTAAACTTGTTTTAGTTGATAAATGTAAATATCTATACTAATAAAAGGGTAATATGCTAATTAGACCGGGAGACCTTCCGGACAAAAGCCATGGTGGTGGGCTGAGGCAGAGGCAGAGCGGTTAGGGGCAATCAGGCCAGGAGGGGAGGGCAGTTGGGGGTGATCAGGCTGCCGGGAATTGGAGGTGAGCAGGCTGGCAGGGGGGGCCAGTTGGGGGTGATCAGGCCAGTTGTGGGGGAGCAGTTGGGGGCGATCAGGCCAGCAAGAGGGGCAATTGGGTTGAGAAGGTTCGCGGGGGGCCAGTTGAGGGCGAGCAGGCTGGCAGGCAGATAAGCGGTTAGGAGCCAGCGGTCCCAGATTGCAAGAGGGATGTCTGACTGCCGGTTTAGGCCCTAAACCGCAGTCGGACATCCCCCAAGGGGTCCCAGATTGGAGAGGGTACAGGCTGGGCTGAGGGACAACCCCTGCCCGCTCCCTCCCCCCCGTGCACAAATTTCGTGCATCAGGCCACTAGTGTCTAGATAAAATTATAAGTACCAATAGATAAACCCACATATACAAAAGTTTTGGGGTCCTTAGTAACTTTAAATGGGTTCTGAGACCAAAATGTTTGAGAACTACTGGCAATATTAGCATCTTTTTTTTAATCCTCACCAAAGGTATGTTATTGATTTTTACAGAGAGAGGAAGGGAGAGAAAGAGAGAGGAAGAGAGAGAGAGAGAGAGAGAGAGAGAGAGAGAGAGAGAGAGAGAAAGAAAAATACCAATGTGAAAAACATTGATCGGTTGCCTCCCATATGCACTCTAACAGGGAACTGAACCTGCAACCTAGGTATGTGCCCTGACAGAAAGTCAAACCCCCAACCTTTTGGTGTATGGGGAAATGCTCCAACCAACTGAGCTAGCCAGCCAGGGCAGCATCTATTTTTAATTGAAAAAAATGTATTAAAATTATATCTAATATATACACCTTCCTTTTTACTTAATAATATATCCTAGACAACAATGGTAAGAAAAGCAACACTGAGTATTTACTATTCATGAAGTCCTATGCCAAGGGCTTTGCATAGATTATTCCATTTTATTACTATATCAACCCTATGATACTTCAGAGATAGGTGACTGGTACACCATACTCTCAGAAATACTCACTAGCTATGTTACCTTCAACAAGACCTATGTCGAGGCTTGTTATGAGAATTACGTGAGTTTATATTTGTAAAGCACTGAAAACAATACCTAGAACACAGTAAACACTACAGAAATATTTGTTAGCATTTAGATGGTATTTAAAACTCTGAGTCCAAATGTAGTTCTCCAAAGTTGTAGACAGAGATTGAAAAGGAGGCTCAAGACTGGCCAGGGGTACTTCAAATTTTGGAAGTCAGGACACTGAAGAGAATCTAGCCAGGAAGACTGAGATTTTAGAACGAAGAGAACATGGTTTCCTAAAAATCATGTTTCTAGAAGGTTGTGATGATCTGTGTCAAACAGGAGGACAGAATATTGAAAGAGACAGTGAAACAATAATGAGATGGAATGACTCAGGTCTGCAGAAATCTACAAAGAGGTGGGAAGACAGGTGATAAAGTCTGAGAGTCTATCTTTAACTTTCAAAGAAGCTGCAGTTTAGGGAAGAGAGGCAGACAATGATCTGGAAGCAGGCACATGAAGCATCCGGCTTTCACATCCTCCTCTCTCCCATCCCTCCAAACAGAACCACACCACAACCTCCTAGTTCATTTACTCTCCATACTTCGGATTCCTCTTCAGGGAATCCCATCTGAGACAAAACAGGTCCCCAAACCATCCCAGTGTTCTAGTAGAAACTGATCAAGTCTAGAGATGCTTTAGAACAGCGGTCGCCAACCTTCTGAACCACCGGTTGGCGACCGCTGCTTTAGAGGTTTGTTCCGTAGTAAGGGGAGTCAGTCTCCTAACAAGGGAAGAAAACCAATGTCTGCCTTGAACAGATTTATCACTTCAGGGTTTTCTAAACCAGTGGTTCTTAATGGGGAACAATTTTGCCCCCAATGGGACATTTAACAATGTCTGGAAATATTTTTGGTTGTCACATTCGGTAGCAACAATGGGGCAGGTTGCTACTGTCATCTAGTGAGTAGATGCCAGGGATTACTGTTAACCATCCTACAATGCGAAGTGTAGCCCTCCACAACCCAAAATGCCAATTATGCCAAGACTCAGAAATCCTACGCTAGACCTGAGGAGTTTTTGGTTTCTTTCATACAGGCAAACAACCCCATCCACACTAGTTATCTATGCCAGTTCTGAGTGAGTATGGCTAAGGGTCCAAACCAGTCAGTCTTATGAATTCTATTCCAAATCTGCTCAGATAGGTCAGGGGGGAAAAATAGACGAAAAGCTTGAGGCTAGCTAAATGGTAAAAGTTAAAAAGAAAACAGAAATTGTGTCATGTATCAACTATTAAAGAGGCACAATTACCAAAAATGAGAACAAGCAAAAAGATTGTTCCTTAAATTTGAGAAAACAGAAAATGCAACCTTTTCATTTGGAATAATAACACCTTACATGAAGTTCAAAAGTCGTACCCACTGCCAAAACGTTCCTTCAGTAAGGGGCTTCCATTCTCTTGATTGCAAAAGGAAGCTAATTTAAGTGAGTTTTTTTGGAAAAACATCCTGGGAATTAAAAATAATTCATGTGTTGCTTTAAAAAATGAGAAGCCATGAATCTTGAACACAAAGGAACCTATGTGTTCTTACCTCATCAATATTTCACTTAAGTATCATATTTTATTAGACCCATAATCATCTACCGCTGTACTTCCTGGAATTTCCTTCCATTCTCTTTCAGGATTTCTCATCAATTGTTTTCCCTTCATTAAGGGGATTCCAGAGAAATTTTTTTAGAGTCTATTCTCTATATGGAAGGCATTCTGACTCTAGCATTTCTATTTCCACTTTAAAATCTGCTCTAGGAAAGTTTCAACCAATGCATATGGGGAGAGGATGGCAGTGTGTTAAAGAAAAATTAGATCCTCCTGCTTAAAGGTTTATCAGCATGCTGCCTGGAGTCCAGTGTGCTGTTTTATCAGCGGAAGCTTCTCAGCAAGATGTTTTGTGTGTGTTGTTAAAGGAGGGAACCAACCCCTCAGTGTTGTCCCCGTTTAGGTATGACCCGTGACATGAGAGGAGTCAGGCCCAGCCAACCACTGTCTCCTGCAAGGCTGGGACCAGCTGCAGCTTTAGCAGAGAGAGGGACCCTCAAACTCCCTTCCTCCGTTTGGGTGCCAGGAGTTTCTGAAGAGAAGAGCACTTGGAATATTTCCCTTCAAAACACATCTCCAGCGTGTCTGACAGTGACTTTCACAGGACTGTTACAACAGCAGGGCCACATCAACTGGATGCTCAATAAACCCAGCCAGAAAGCAACATGCATTGGTATTCTATTAATATGACACTGTTTTAGAAAAGTAACCCAAGAAGCAAACACATATACATACAGATACACACATACATAAATATGTGTGCATATATATGTAGAGAAAAAAAGAGATTGCTTGTCTGACTGATTCACTCAAGAAAAAGAAATCAGAAGTATCCCAAAATGCCCATCAGTGGAATGAGCAAGCAAATTAAGGCATACATATATAATGGAGAAAATATAGGGGAAAAACTGTAAGCATGTTTACGATTTGCTCTCTTGATTACCCTTGTAGGTGAGAATCAGTATGCCCAATTAACGTAAGACAAATGAAAAGCCCAGAAAAGGGAAGTTGCCCTGAATCACAAAGCTGGTGAAGAACAAAGCTAAGATTCACATCCAGGTTTTCGGACTCCTGCCCAGCATTTATTCCACTGCACGAAGACTTTCCCCTAAGATCTATATTTGGATTAGGTCAGTAAATGGAATTGTAAGTATAAAATAATATTACATAAAAATCAAACCACAGTAAAGATGTATTTTTTTAATCATGTGAAATTTTATATGCATATACTAAAAATGATGATAAGCTAAATAAGACTGATGGAAAACAACTGGAATTAAAATCACCCAAGTTTGTTTTTCCTATGAAGTTGCTTGAACATTTAATATAGAAAATCAACAAAATCTGCTCTTCCATGCATGCCTGTAGTAGGCTAATTAAGGGTTAAGAAAAAACAATCAATATAAAACACCTGTTCAAGGCTGGAGGCAGCTGTGCCAGGTTAAGATAGAGAAAGACCCCGTCCTTCATAAAATTCTCAGCTCTTTCAGAGCTGACGAAACTGGTCGAGTTTCTCTGCTATATCAAGGGATGAAACTTCTGCAAGTTAAAAAGCTTAAGGGCAAGTTCATGTCTATGCAGAAATCTCCTTTTCTTAACATTAGCACTTATACATTATACCAAACATTATTTAAATGTTTCTGTCAACCGAAAGAATTAAATCCTGAGAGATCCCCTTAGCAGTGCATCTATCACCTTCAGTCAAATAAAATCACTTCAGAATCTCTTGTTCCTATCCTCAGGTCTGGGGACGATGATGCTATTGAAGGAGGAGCTGGCATCCACACCCGCACCTCACTTAGATGCTATGACCTGCAGAAATCACCAGGCTTGGGCATGGAGTGCAGGCCTCACCTCCACAGAGACTGGGGACTCACAGAAATCACTGCCTTTCCAGAGACAGTTGAGAAAAGACTCACTAGGTCTGCACAGTTGATTCTCAAACCCCAAAGCAGAGATTGGAGAAGATACCACTTCTTCCTGGCCCCTTAGTTCTTTCATTTTTATAATGAACAGTTACCTAGTCTCCTAACCCAGAAGACAGCAGAAGAAGGAAATGTTGACAAGGTTTTCTGAAACTGTATTTAAAAAGGAAATGGTTTATAAATACAATTCACACTAGTGTTAGTTTCTTTATTTAAAGTGTTTATTTTTTTAAATGTAGAAGTAAAAGTTTATCAACTGGTTTCTCTTAAAAGCACTGCTTTGATTTTAAATTACATAATAACAGCCTCCCTTGTTCTCTTTCATTTTGAAACTCTACCAATAAAGTATCCTGACTCAAGAATCTAGGAAAATGCTTGAAATGACTACAATACAATCAGATCATAATATTATTAAATTTGAGGGTAACAAATTGATCCATAGTTTATTCAAACCTTCCTAACAACTACACATAAAAAAAAAGTTAGTTCACTAAAATGGCTGATCTCATTCTTGGCTTCCAGCTATAGTCTCAAAAGTTTAATAAGGACATCTTTGAGATTTATTTAATATGCCAGTCACTCTATTAAAAATTTTGCATGTATTATCTCATTTAATCTTTGCAACACTTCCAAGTAGTAGTAGTTATTATTATTAGTTTATTATGTTACTAGTGGCCTGGTGCAGATTCGTGCACATTGAAAGGAAATTAATTAGAAAGTGGCTGGCCAGGGTGAGATGGGGCCTGACACGCCCTGGAGCCAACCTCCAGCGGTCCCTCCCCGCTGGCTGCACCTGGAGGTCAAAGGGCGTCTGTGGAGTGGGGTTCCATCTGGCCTACAGGGATCGGTTTCCGGCAGTCTGACATCCCCCAAGGGGTCCCAGAGTGCAAGAGGACACTCTGCAAAGTTGCTGTCACTCGGCAGCTCCTGTGTTGAGCGTCTGCCCCCTGGTGGTCAGTGAGTGTCATACCTACCGGCCGGGCAGCCAGTCACTTAGCCTTTCATATATGTAGATTATTGGATTGTTATTGTTATTCTCTTTTTACAGATGAGGAAACAAGGCATAAAGAAGTTGAGTAACTTGCCCAAGATCATTCATTTAGTCCAAGGGGAGCTGCAGCTGGACTCCAGACAGTCTGGCTCTAATGCCCATGGGAGCACCACACCATGACTGGTATTCTCTGCTACAGCCACTCAGTGGGCTCCTCCTTCTCTCTCTAAGTCAGGTTCATTGCTACGTTCCCAACCACAAATTCAAACTCACATCTCTCATCATTTTCACTGCTTCTCTGGTCCTCCCGAGTCTTCTGGCACACATTGCTAGCCTTCTTTTGATGTAGACCAAGACATTGGTGTCTCGTCCTGAAAAGGAAGATATAGAACACTAAAATTAAAAGAAGAAGAAAAAAGAAACACGATCTTTTAGCTGATCAGCAGGAAGAAATACTGAGGCCCATTTGCCAGGCCTTTGAGGTAAAACCTCAGAGAGAAAAGACTGCTCCTTAGTTTTTCCTTACTTCCAGGAGAACTGACAACTCTGCTAACAGAGTAAAGTCAAAGTCCTTAGAACTTCCAAAGGTCAAATCATGTGACTGACTCTCTAATCCATGCTTTTGAGTTAGGATGTTCAGTATTTGATAAATAAAATCATCTGCCACAATGTGCTGGGAAAACGAACATACCCACAATGCATGTGGTTTACAAGCAAGAATTCCACATTCTGCAAGTGTGCATATTTTTGGTGAAGAAGCAAGAGGTGAATCTCAGGTTGCATCCTAATGAACATTTTTTTTTTTCCTTCTTGACATTAAGTCTGGAGAAGCCTCATTTTGAACTTCTGTTTTATATTATTCTTTCCCAAACATTACTGACATCATAATCATCTCCAGGTCCCCAAAGCAGTCGATTTTAGATGGCAATGTAATACATTCCAGATATGACAACAGAGTATGCAACAAAATGAAAAACTTACCCTAGTGTTAGAGAAAGCACTGACAAGCTAAACAGTTATAATAATAGTCACCAAAATGGCTCTTAAAAAGTACATTAACAACTTCTTATCTTAATCTTTTATTTAATTACATGTCCTTTTGGGTATGTTTCCAGACCAGTGAGAACATACATGTGCTTAATCCTCAATAAAATTACCATGTTTGAGAAAAATATGACACACCTGTTATAGATTAAGTACATGTATAATATGCAGCTATTAAAAGATGTTAAGGCTAAAGTCCTAACTTCTCAAGTTTTAAACAATGAGAACAAGATGTGTGCTGAAAATCTGCCAAGTACCTACAAATTATTTTAAAGATGTGATTATATTTTTTGGATATATATAGGCAATAGGTTGAAAGGATTTAATATACAGAAGAAAAGAAATAAAGAAAATTTCTTATAGGCTATGTAATTTTATGTATTAATCCTCACTTAGTTCACAAAATGACACTTACTAATATGTCTTCAAAATTTATTTATACATATCTTTTAAAAGCAAGATACATTTGGTGATTAGAGACTTAATTTACATATACTTACTACAAAATATAAATAAAAACCTGTGTATTATTGTGAAACTACTCATGTGTACACAGGCCATAATGAAAAGATTTCGCTGCACCTCAGTCACAGGGAGTAATGCACTTAGCTTCTGCACCAAATCCAAGTGTAACACTAATATTTAATTTTATAATCGCAAATATGAAGGAGATACACTCTTCCTCTCCAAGTGGCAGGAGGGAGAAATGAGGTGAGAGAAATTCCACCTTAAGGAAACAACCCAAAGTCAGGTTGGATGATGAAAATGCTCTCTCTCTCATGAGAAATACTAAATTTCGGTTTAAACAATAAAAAAACTGACAAGTTGGGGTTGGGGGGGCGACTTCAGAAATAATTTTGTAGTTCTGTTTTTATACCATTCCCCCCAAACATCACTGACTCTCAGTTCAGTGTACTGCAGCTAAAGGTCTCATTTTAAAGTTATCTTAAATAAAAGAAGTCATCATTTTTAAAGTAAAAATAAGATAAATTAGGAACTCTTTCTCTTCCTCTTTCTCTGACTCTTTCTCTCTGGAAGTCAACACCAGTGCTTCTTAAATAAGAGCTAAATACTGAGACAATAACCAATAACTGTTATTTTCTTTCTTTTTTTAAAATACATTTTATTGATTTTTTTACAGAGAGGAAGGGAGAGGGATAGAGAATTAGAAACATCGATGAAAGAGAAACATCGATCAGCTGCCTCCTGCACACTCCCTACTGGGGATGTGCCCGCAACCAAGGTACGTGCCCTTGACCAAATCGAACCTGGGACCCTTGAGTCCGCAGGTGGACGGACGCTCTAGCCACTGAGCCAAACTGGTTCGGACTGTAATTTTCTTAATGGTCTTATTTCAGCCCATGCTATAGAAGACCCATAAAATAAAACATTTGATAACATTAACATTAATTTAAGTGCTATTTCCCAATTAGGACTTAAAGTTATGGGGCAAAGAAGCACTTGGTAAACAGAAATATGAAAAAAGTTCTAGGGAGAAAAAAAGGTTACCACTAAAGGTTATTGCCATTTATTTTTGGAATTAGGAATCTATGGACAGAAAGAATCTGAACATTGATCTGAACAGTAATGAAGCTATAAGTTAATTATGTACTGCACTCTTATGGGAAGGAAAAACCAGAATTAAAAAAAAGGCAAAAACCAGTATTTATCCCCATCTAGGAGAATCATATTTTGAACTGGCCTTAAAATTTGCTCTGATTAATCATGTGACAATTCTGATCCCCAACACCTCAACCTGGAGGAAACCTTACTGTGTTGGGCTTCATACTGGGATCCATGATGCTGTAGCTGCTGAGAACGCCGGTAGCAGCCATCTCCAGCCTTCAGGGCCTGCTTAAACAGCTTTTCTGCTTCAGCAATGGTTGTTGCTTCCTCTTCAGCCAAGAGAATATAAGCGGTTGCACACCTGTCCATTCAGATAATAGCCACCATTAATTACAAATTCAAGGACATTGTAATAGCTGTAGGAATGCATGCACAAGGGCAAGGAGTTAACGCCAAAACATGCATAGCGGCCAACTGGTTCATGCACCCGTTTGTAGTTGTTGACACAAAGTAATGGTACAAAAGAAATGTGTGTATTTTAGCTTAAGAGGTAGGATGCACAGTGTTAGGAGCATGGGACTCTGTCCCTTATTAGTGTGTCACTTTGGGCAAGTTATTACTCTGCCTTCCTGATGGAGAGAGAACAACATGGGATCTGTTTGTTCACAATGTTGCTGTGAAGGTTAAGGAAGGGGATGCATGTAAAGTGCTCAGTACAGTAGCCAGCATGTGGTACATGCTCAATAATGTCAACTAACAACAGTGATAACAATAGCTGGTATTAAATATATCTTTCCAACACTCAAAGTTAGAGGTACTATATATAAGTTTACTTCTATTTACTAAATATAGAGTCTCTATTCTCAAACACAGATTCAGAAATCAAGTAAGTTACTCATTGAAAAAAACAGCACTCAAGATCTCATTACAGTTAGCACTGATTTTCTACGTCAGAGAACACTAGAACCTCCAGGCATTGCTTTTTCTGAAAAGCTCAAAATCTGATTAAGCCTCAGTAGCAAACAAGGGTTAAATCTCATGCCTTTAACAATAACAGCTACCACCTGTTGCTTAGTATACCTTAAGCACTTTACTAGGCACTTAACATATTTTGTCTCATTTAATACTTTCAACAACCCTCTAAGGTAGGAAGCCAGAAAGGATAAGCAGTTAACTAATGAACAAGGGGAACTCTTGGAAAATTAAACCTTCTAAATCACGTAAGAACAATCCAACTGCCAAAGAAAAGGAATATAATGGAGAAATGCTGAGGCCAGAGCAGACCACACAGGTCCTCATCTGCACAGGTCCTTTGGTGTCCTTCCTCTCCACTGTCTCTCTTGTGGCCATTTCCCTACTTAACAGAACCCTCATCAAACCACAGAGAGAAAATTAACAGAAAGTAAAACAAAATGCTACTTTTACTATTCATAAACTGCATTGGCTAGCTGGGAAAAGGAGGCTGAACTTATGGCTGATGTGAGATTTTAGGTTACTAGTTCATCTTAGCCTTGAGGAGGGGTCTTAGAAGTTCCTTAGCCAGTCCATCCTGTTTCAGGAAGGACTGGTCAATGAAGCTTAAACAGAATATGGTGAGATAGGGATGGAAACGCCCAGGAAAAAAAGCTGTAAACCAATTACTCTGGAGGGCAGTAGATACAACTTGGCAAGAGCAATAATGATGCCGAAACTGCCCAATAATTCACTAGGGAAAAGAATGGTATAGGCATCAGGAAACAATACTTAAGGCTTCAGATACCAACATATAAATATGGGTCAAGGGTAATGAAGTGAAAATCAAGATTATAATACTGAGTGATAGATACAGTATCTGAGAAATTAGCTATAAGATTATAGTTGGTGGACTGAAAACTCAAGACAAGTTGGGGCTAGCTTGCTTGCTTTGGTCATTTATATTACAAACTAGTGCCCTGGTGCATGAATTCGTGCACATTGTAAGGAAATTAATTAGAAGGTGGCTGGTGGGGCGGGACTGGGCTAGACGGACCCAACAGCCCTGGAGCCAACCTCCCGCACCTGGGGCGGCACGGCGGCTCAAAGGGTGGCTGCAGAGTGAGCAGGGTCCCTCCAGCAGGTAGGGTCCCTCGGCCTGGCCTGCGGGGATCAGGCAGAAACAGGCTCTCCGACATCCCCGAGGGGTCCTGAATTGCGAGAGGGTGGTTCTCGGGTGACGCACCCCAGGCTCCCTCCTCTCTGGTTCCAGGGTGTGTCACCCAAGAACTGCAGCTGCCAAGTCACTGCAGCTCGGCAGCTCCTGCATTGAGCGTCTGCCCCCTGGTGGTCAGTGCGCGTCACAGCTACCGGTCAGAGCATCTGCCCCCTGATGGTCATTGTACGTCATAGCTACCGTTCAGATGGTTGCTTAGCCTTTTATGTATTACAAATAGTATCTTAGGAGGAGAGGCAGAGTAGCACTACTGGCCAAGAAAACATACATCTATGTGAAAATTTATGGGGTAGAAACATGCTAAGAGCTTGTGAGTGAAGGAGAAAAGAAAGAGCAATAGAAGTACTAATGGTTGGGCAATACAGAACAGACTGCTCAGCTTGATGGAAGATACAGATGATGCATCCTTGTCACAACACAATACACATACAGATGTAAGAAAATGAGGTGATGGAGGTGTTGACCATCCAGATATCTGATAGAAGTCTCATTTGGTTAGAAGTAGAGCACCCGACAGGTTCTTGACTTACTTTGGTAACAATTTTATCTCCCAGATGGTAGAGGAAGCAATTAGGGGAACTTCAACTCTGGACCTAATTCTGACCAAGAAGAAAAAAATAGTTGGTGAAATGAAAATCGATAGGAACATTCAGAGAGAGTTACTATGTCATTTGGAGTTCGGACTAATCAAAGAGGGTAAGGTGAACTTCAAAAAATTCAAAGAAAAGAGGTATGATTCAATGATATGAGACGCAGGAGGAAAATGGTTTAAGAAGGTTGGGTAGTGTCCAAATGTCCAACTGTTAACTACAATCACTATGATCCTCTCAGGAAGACAAGAGGGGTGACAATTAAGTAATCAATATGGCTGCACAGAGATCTCCACAAGATCAAATTTTTAAAGGACAAGTAAAAAAAGGTGGAAACAGGGTGTGTAATGAAGTACTATAAAAAGAGTGAAATGAGCTTATAAGAATAATGTCAGGAGAGCTAAAACTTCAAATGAGCTTAAGCTTACAAAACAAAATAAAGACAAAACAAAAAATGCTAAAGACAACCATCTAGTCCCTGTTTTTAAATTATGTTTAAGGCCTTATCACCATCCCCATTTCTCCAAAATCATCACAAAAATAAATAAACAAAACAGACAAACAACACAGAACAACATTAAAACAAGGAAAGTTTATAATTAGGAGCAGCAGATAAAGAGAAAGCAGTATTTTCTAATTCCTATTTTGTTCCTGGCTTCTCCATTAAGGAGAATGATTGTCAGAGTGAAAAAGGGAGAAGAAATTAAACTCTAAAATGGGTAAAAAGATGTCGTAGCAAATAACTAGTCTATCCTAAATCGACTACTATACTGGGATGGGCAAATCCCAGGAAGCCAACAAACATAGGCAGGCCAAGGAATAGTTAAGAACTCACAAAGAATGGGGAAGTACTAGAAGATGAGATGACAAATGTAGGATAAATGTTCAAAAAGGGGAAGAAGGCAGACTTCCCAAACTGCAGAACAGTGATTTGGAAAGATATTCTAATGGATTATGAAAGGGATAGTCTCCAAGCATTTTAAAAAGAAAGTGAACACTGGAGCTAGCTTAAATTCACTAAGACTAAACAAATCAGTTTGCGCTAGCTTAATTTACTCTAATAGATTTACTACCCATTAAAGATCCACAGCTGCAACTGGCATTCTTAAAATAAAAATGGAGGAGTATGGGCTGAATCATGGTGGCTTGGTAATTAACTGAACAATACCAAAGGATGATGATTTCTACATGTCATGTCCCAGGGAGATAGCCCTGACGCTGCTATTTTTATCAGAAACATGGATGACACACAGAAGGCAGGCACATCAATTTTGTAGATGACAAGAAACTGGAAAATAAATATGTTGCATAACAGAATCAGAAACCACATAGATCAACAGGTTATAATGGCAGGATTTCCAACTCTCAAGTGAGTATTTTTTTTCTGAGACTGCTGAAGAAGATTCTGTAACCTTCTTCAGAAAAAAATCATAAAATAGTTTAACAATGACCACTTGGCCGGGAGAGTGTCGAGGTGATTCAAGCACCAGATGGGTGGCGGAGCTAAATGACCTTTAAGATCTCTGCCAACCCTGAGCTTTTATGACTCCAACTTCAAGAATCTTTCTCATTTTCTGAGATCTCCAGAAGAGATTTCCCAGTCTTCCTTGGTAACCCATAGATTGTTTAACAACACCAAGCACAGCCTTTCCTCTTATCTTTGCCTTGATCTTGAAGTATTTTTAAAGTGTAATTTTTTTACCTTATGTTTTTCCCACTAGCTGAAGTTCTATCTAGAAATTGTGATGGCACAGATGAGCATTCTACATCTGTAATAATTACCCTGTCAAAATGTTTTAGATATGTAAAGAATAGATTTATTTTATATACTCACAATATCCTACGGATAGTCCTTGAAGGATTTAATTTAGCATCACAGCAAACCACTGAATTGCTCTCTAAAATGACTAAAACCACCTTCACAAAGTCTTTTTTTATAAACTAATGTCCCCAAAATAATCCTCAAGTTCAAATGCATAGTTTAATATCAGTATCCTACCAATGGCAACTCTATACATTCAGCAAAGAATAAGATTTCCCTTTTAAAAGCAAGATTTTCCCCCACTTACTCATTTATCTCTAATGCTTCGTGCGCTGCTGAAATCCTAGCTTGGGGGTTTCTCTCTCTCCAGGCTTTCTGCATTACTATTTTAGAAAAAGAAAAAAAAGCAAGTCAATCCATACATATAATTAGGAAGACTCAGTACAGGACAATAGCTGAATTAGTAGCATTAGGCTTGGATTACAGGGGAATTTTTCACTACCAAGAGGATCAGCCCAATCCTCCAAAGTCACACAAACATATTCTAACTTACTATTCAACTGTCCTCCAATTGCTGATATCAAAACTTTCTTATGCTCACAAAACTACAGATTTAAATCTTATAAACCTCTAGACTTGTCTCAACAGACTTTGGTAGTAGTTTGTACATACTACTAGTGCACATGGTCATAGACTAATACGTGCATTAGCTATTTGTAATATGTTTCAGTTTTTAATGGAATACTAGTACAAAGGTGAACCTTATATGTGGAATGCTGGTATCTTCCACAAAATATTGTAATATCATGCATTTACATGGGGACCACGTTGGAACATTCATTTCATAGATAGTAGAAGTTTCATTTAGTACTTACAGTTTGTACTAAAAACAGTGTTTCCAAATTCATTTTGTATAAATTTTTCTACGAATGTATACAGGTGTAAACAAAACAGAGCTACAGATGTAAACAATACAGAGCTACCTGAAACACTAACACTAGACTTGTCTCAACAGACTTTGCAAGGAAAAAAAATAGAAGTAAATAAGTCTTATAGATTAATCTGTCTTCTATAATCTTTGAAACAATCTTGATTAAGACTTCTTAATCAAGAAGAGGCACTCTAAAGATATGTAATATTTATTTTGCTCGTTAATGCTGCTTGTTGTTAAAGTAATTGCACACATTTTGAGATGACATTGCTCTAATTTCTTCCTTCTACACAGACACAACATAATTTCTTTATTATTTTTTTTATTGTTTAAAGTATTACATATAGTAGTACAAATATCTCCTTTTTTTCCCCCCATTGACGCAGCCTCCCCCACACAACATAATTTCTATTAGTCATTTCCCCAAACACTTGCCACAAGCTCTGGATATTAGCACATTTTAAAACCATCTGAAAATTATCAGTTGGGTCAGAAAAAAGTACTTTAGGCTTTTAACATGTGTACCTGTTTCCAGTGTTTGCTGCAAACTTAGTTTTCATATACCAAAGTAGTTTGTGAGTGTATTGTGGGAAGCTCGATGCTTGAAATAATTTTTTTTACTATGATGTTCCACCATGGCAAAGAGTACCACTTTAAAAATAAGTACCATGGTCCTTATTTAATTTGTTCTATAATTTTTTATCTTCTAAGTTATTTTCTTAGGAGTATGTATGTATTCCCTTTCTTAAAGATTTTTTTCACCTATTTACTTTAAGTTTAGTAATACAAAAAATATCAGTAGGATTATTTATAACTCAAACAGTGTCAAATGCATGTTCAATAAATTCTTTTCTAGGATGGAAAAGAAATATGGGTTCCAATTGAATGGGGATGCTCCCATTCAATTCTAATGAATTAATAAATAGGCATATAAATCTCTATAATATACTCTTTAAGCATTTGGATTCACTGACTCCCAATTTCTAACTGGAATATCGTTAGGAAAACATGACCTTTCATTCTATCTCAACCAAGGATTTAATTAGCTTCATATAAGATTTATAAATATTCAAAACATGTAAATCCAACCTTGGAATATTTTTAAAATGATACTTTAAATTATAATGAGGGGACTTATTTCTACATCACTATCTCATTGTGATAAAGCCTTTATTTAGATATCAGAATTCTGAGTTCCACTAGTCAATCTCCAATTTAATTTTTATTTGTTTGTGTTATTAAATCATTTTTTCAATTACAGTTGACATACATTATTATTTTAGTTTAAGGTGTACACCTCCCTGATTAGACATTACATAATTAACTAAATGATCATCACAATAAATCTCACACCCATCTGACACCATATATAGTTTTAGAATATTATTGACTATCATATTTCCTATACTGTGCTTTACATCCCCATGACTATTCTGTAACAACCAATTTGTACTTTTTTCTTCTTTATTAAGGTATTACATATGTGTCCTTACCCCTTCATTACCCCCCACTCATGCCCTCATCCCCCTGGTGTCTGTGTCCATTGGGTAGGCTTATATGCATGCATGCAAGTCCTTTGGTTGATCTCTCTCCCTTACCCCACCCCTCCCCTACCTTCCCTCTGAGTTTTGATGGTCTGATCGATGCTTCTCTGTCTCTGGATCTATTTTTGTTCATCAGTTTATGTAGTTCATTATATTCCACAAATGAGTGCGATCATGTGATATTTATCTTTCTCTGACTGGCTTATTTTGCTTAGCATAATGCTCTCCAGTTCCATCCATGCTGTTGCAAATGGTAAGAACTCCTTTTTTACCGCAGCATAATATTCCATTGTGTAGCTGTACCACAGTGTTGTTTTTTTTTAATATATTTTATTGATTTTTTACAGAGAGGAAGGGAGAGGGAGAGAGAGTCAGAAACATCAATGAGAGAGAGAAACATCAGCTGCCTCCTGCACACACCCTACCTGGGATATGCCCACAACCAAGGTACATGCCCTTGACAGGAATCGAACCTGGGACCCTTGAGTCCGCAGGCCAACGCTCTATCCACTGAGCCAAACCAGTTAGGGCTGTACCACAGTTTTTTAATCCACTCATCTGCTGATGGGTACTTAGGCTGTTTGCAAATCTTAGCTATTGTAAATTGTGTTGCTATGAACATAGGGGTGCATATATCATTTCTAATTGGTGTTTCTAGTTTCTTGGGATATATTCCTAGAAGTAGGATCACTGGGTCAAAAGGGAGTTCCATTTTTAGTTTTTTGAGGAAACTCCATACTGTTCTCCACAGTGGCTATAATTTGTACTTCTTAATCCTTTCACCTTTTTCACCTCTCCCCATCCCCCTAACCTCCTCCCATTTGGTAACCATAAAAATGTTCTCTGTAACTACGAGTCTGTTTCTGTTCTGCTTGTTTGTTTGTTTTGTTTTTTAGATTCAGTTGTTGATAGATATGTATTTATTGCCATTTTAATGTTCATATTTTTTGTTTTCCTTCTTTTTTTTTCAAATTCTCACCAGAGGATATGTTTTTATTGATTTTTTTAGAGAGAGAAAGAGAGAGGGAGAGAAACATTGATTGGTTGCCTCCCACATGCACTCCGACCAGGGATCAACCCGGGACTGAACTCAAAACCTGGTTAGGTATCCTGACCAGGAATTGACCCAAGAACCTTTGGTACATGAGACAACACTCCAACCAACTGAACCACACAAGCCTGGGCTTTTTCTTCTTCTTAAAGACCCTTTTAGCATTTCATGTAATGAAATCAAAGTTTTTTCTGATCTGGGAAGCTCTTTATCTGTCCTTCAATTCTAAATGATACCTTTGCTGGGTAGAGTAATCTTCATTGTAGGTCCTTGCTTTTCATCACTTTGAATATTTCTCACCAATTCTTTCTGGCCTGCAAGGTTTCTGCTGAGAAATCAGCTGACAGTCATATGGGAACTCCCTTATAAGTAACTAATGGCTTTTCTCCTGCTCAAGATTCTCTGCCTTTACCTGTTGCATTTTAATTATGATACGTCTTGGTGTGGGTTCATCTTGTTTGGAACTCTGCACTTTCTGGGCTTATATGTCTATTTTCCTCATCAAGTTAGGGAAGTTTTTTTCTGTTGTTATCTTTTCAAGCAAGTTTTTAATTTCTTGCTCTCTCTCTTCTCCTCCCAGCACCCCCATGATCTGAATTTTGGAATGCTTGAAGTTGTCCCAGAGGCTCCTTAAGCTTTTATATTTTTTTAAATTCTTCTTTCTTTTTGCTGTTCTGATTGGATGTCTTTTGATTCTTATCTCCCAAATCTTTGATTTGATCTTGGGCTTTATCTACCCCATTGTTGATTCCCTGTAATTTATTCTTCATTTCATTTAGTGTGTTCTTCATTTTTGACTGGTTCTTTTTTATGTTTTCTATCTCTGTTTTTATGTTTCCTATTCCTGGTTGAAGTTCATCTACTCTTACCCTAAGTACATTGAGCATCCTTATAACCAATGTTTTGAACTCTACATCTAGTTGATTGCTTATCTCCATTTTGTTTGGTTCTTTTTCTGGAGTTTTGTTCGAGTCTTTCATTTGGGACATGTTTCTTCGTTTCCTCGTTTTGGCAGCCTCCTTGTGTTTGTTTCCCTGTATTAGGTAGAGCTGCTACATCTCTCATGCTTGGTAGGTGTTCTGTAGGATTCAGTGGCACTCCCTCCCTGATCACCTAATCTGGGCACTTGAGGTGTACCCCTCATGTGGTCTGTGTACACCTCCTCGGGTAGTTGAGCCTTGATTGCTGTTGGCACATCAATGAGAGGGATTTGCCCCCAGGCCGATCAGCTACAAGGACTATCTACAACCACTAACTTGTGACCACTGTGGAGGATCAGCTGTGCAGGGTTCAACCTCAAAGAGCAGGACTTTCTTCAGCAAGGCTCTGATGCCTGCTAAGTACACCCCTTGAGCGTGTAACTTGTGGAGGTGTTTGGATGGTGATACTTCGATGTGTTCTGAGGCTGTCCCATTGGGGCCTTCTGGGAGGTGTAAGCCAAGGTCAGCTGCTGCCCACGTTCTGCCCAGGGCCACTGGCATGAGCTACAAAGGAATCTTCAGAAGGCTGCTACTTGTGCTGGACTGAGGTGCCCTGATGAGGGCAAGCTGTGAACCAAGGTTGGCTGCTACTAGTGCCAGGCCTGACCACTTAGTGAGAAGTATGGGGCTCAATGAGGCCAGATGCTGCTTGTTTGAGAGATTTTAGGAAAATCTGAAGCATGAGCCAAGACAGGCCATTTGTATGGAAAAGCCACTGGAAACAGCTTGGGTGGGCCCAAAAGTTGGGTGGTGTGGGGCCTCAGGGATCACTAGGGCGGGACAAACAGTGTGAGCCAGGTTGATAGAGTCTCATATATGGCACCTATCTGTTGGCTCTGTGGGGGAAGGGCTCTGAAAATTAACAGTGGCCTCTGCCAGCACCTCTGTCTGTGAGAAAGCTGCTCCCCCAACCCCCAGCTCTTATCTCAATGCCAGACAATTCAGTTCCTCCCCATATGTGCCTGGTGCCTTAAATGCTGCTGCCCCAGCACTGGCGGTCAGTGGGAATAAGTCTAAGTCCATGCACTGGTCCTTTAAGGGGAACTCTCTGGGGCTCCAGCAGTCCTCTGTCTCCCTCAGCTTAAATCCCCACTGGTTTTTATAGCCAGAAGTTATGGGAACTTCTCTTCCCTGCACTAGAACCCTGGGCTGGCAGGCCTGGTGTGGGGGTGGGACCGCTGGATCCTCAGGAGGACCTCTGGAGCTGACAGATCCCTCCCAATCTGCCACATGTGGGTACAGTACCAGCCCGTTCCACACATCTCCACCCCTCCTCCCAGTCTTGATGTAGCTTCTTATTTAATTCCCTAGCTGTAGGACTTCCATTCAGTCAGATTTCAGGTGATTCTGAATGATGCTTGTTCTGAAGTTTAGTTGTAATTTTGATATGGTTGTGGGAGGAGGCAGTACCGTGTTTAACTATGCAGCCATCTTGACCGGAAGTACCTATTCCTTGGAGTTTTTATAGAGCAGATATTCTAAAAGTAATAAGCTTACTACTTAAAACAGATCAAAAAACCCTCTCCCTCAGGAACTAACTAAAGGATTTTCCGTACTTGCATCTGCAGGGCGCAGATGGTCCGAGTCACAAGTAAAGAATGTCTGGTGGTCCTGGGCAGAGAGATTCATGTCATAGTAAGTCAGAGGTTCTCGTCCTGTCACCCAAGTGTACCTGTAAAGGGGAAATAAAAGAGTCAAACACCTTTGAGAAAGGAAAGCAAGGCCTACAAAATATTAATCTGCATAGGAAGTGAAATATAAACCATTAAGTGAGTACTAAAACAGCTTTGCCAATGAATAAAAATATACATATTTTAATCATCTTATTCTTTCTTTAGAAAATATATCAGCAGGAAAGAAGTAAACATTTTCCCATATATTTGTGGGTTTACACTTTACTAGCACTAGCTAATGAAAACCTTCCCTAATTAACATTATAAACAGACATTTCCCCAAAGCTATGACAATTCTGGTTTGCCTAATTACTGTGCAAAATTAAATTTCAACATAACTTCTGTGGCATCTTTATAACCATGTTCCAGGTAAGCTTCAAAATATTTTGTCTCTATAATATATAATGAAAAGAATGACTATAATAGAAAATTTCCAAAAACTACATATTTTTGTACATTATCCCAATTTCAATGCTAAAATATTTATACAAGAGAAAAATCAAAACATTTGAGGACTGTATCAAAAAAATAGAAGCACTAAACAGACTCTTACAATGACCCCTAAATGAACCAGCAAAAACATTTGCTGCTGTCTTTGCTCTCTGAACTACTCATTTGTTTCCCAAACTGTCAAAATGCTTACCGATTATATTCGGCACCCCGAAATAAATTTAGTGGATTTCGCCATACTTTGCATTCTGCAAAGAAGAGAAATAAGAAAATGTTACACATAGTTCAGAGACACTACAGCTACAAGCTAATTAATTCAGCAAAACACCCTTCCTGGCATTGATAAGATAATTTTATTCTCTATCTTCTACAAGGGAAGCAACATGGAAAAACTGGGTGATTGATTAATCAGGAAATGTAGCTCAGGCACCAGGACTTTGGAAATTTTTACCTAATCTCTCTGAGCCCAAGTTTCCTCATTTATTAAATCAAGTTATGTGCCAAAATCAGCTAGTTTATAACTTCTACAATCATTTCAAGAGGTCTAAATAGTTTCTGTAAGTTTATTTCTAAAGTTATGGGTAGAAGTACTTTCTGTTATTCTAAAATATATCTTATAATAACTTTATACATAACAAGCAAAACGGAAGCTTTATAGTATAATATGCAAAGAGCCTTAGATTTCTAATTAGGGTCTATGTGATATTGTTGTGTGATAATTCACCAAATTGCTTTTACACTGTCATAAAAGGATTGATAGGAAAATTAATGCAGTTAACATTATGGTAGGGAGAAAGGCTATGAAATTAAATCGTTTTAAAGCATTTAACATTGCTTATCTATCCAGATGCATTAATCATCATACTAACATCATAATGTTAGCATGTACTAATAGATTATACATCTTTGTTAAGGACCATAGAAATTTAGAATCACAGGACTTAACTTAGGAAAGTCAATCATTAGTTCTTAGGACTGTGTAATAGTAAGTGCATGACTAACAAACTAAAACTCTTTTAAGACAGCCTATGATTAAGACTTTCTACTGATTCAGAATACTACAGTTCTTTGGATAAATATTTTATTAGAAAATAAAATTAGTTAATAGTACTTAAAACATCCGTGTGTGTGTGTTCAGCCAAAAAAAACACACCTAAAGACATACACATAAAAGTAAGCAATTATTGTAGAAATCAAAGGAACATTAAAGGCCATGGATAAGACATTAAGGTTCTACCCTCAGTCCTATTATATTCACTATCCATTTTTTCACCCACTCACCTACCAACTCACCCTCCCATCCATCCAATGAGCACTGAGCAACCAGTGGGGGAAACAAAGAGGTAACTATTATTACAATACAGTGTGAAAATGAAAAACATGAAGCACTATGGGAACACTAAGCAATCGCAATAAATTGTTGTTAAAAATATGGAATGAAGGGTGTACACATAACAGGAAAACATGTTTTTATTTTAAAGAGATAAATGTATCTTTAAATTAGCACAGGATTCCAGTTAAAATTTGCTCAATGTTTATAAACAATGGCCCTAAGTTTTCTGTCACTTAGCTTAACTTGTCATTTAGGAAACGATCTTGGCTCAGTTCAGCATCTTTTAATTGTATTCTTAGGAAACTGAAATTCAGTGGCTGTCACTTCACATGGCACTAACTAAATAATTATGCTTCCCTTAAATAATTACCTTTCTCCCCAACAAAAAGTTCCTAAGAAGTGTCATTAGCACATGCCAGATCATGGCTTGAATCATACTGTTGAGCCAATCCACCATGATTGTTGTTCTTGTGGCTATAATTCTTAGGTCTTAACCACCCCAACCCCTCCTCAGAGGATGTCTTTCAAGATTCAAAGTGCTCTTCTTAAAACTTCATAAATATTGCAAGTTTTGTAGTTAACATACAATAAACATATGCACAGGATTATGCACAAAGACCCTCATGGTAGCATTATTTACAATAAAACAGGTACATTTGGGGAGATGCCTCTCCCTCAATGAATTTCATCTGAAATATTAGTAGAAAGGTTATGGCAACTAATTTGTCTCCAGCAAATATATCATTATATTGACTGGAAGGATAAGCACGTTCAAATATCAATTGACAAATTATAAAGCAAACTATCTTCAATTAAAAGTTCAATCCAACTTTATATATTGTATGCAAATAAAATTATTTCTAAATAAAAATAACTGCATAAATAGTAGGTATACCTAAAGTATTATCTGAAGATGAGCAGTATCTGAAGATGCTATATTTATTTAGGAAGTGCAAAAATGTAGCCAGCAGGGGGTGCTGGAAACATTTTGAAATACTTTTTATGCCTTCTATTAGGGAACTGAACTTTAAAAAAAAATGGCATTGATAAGTGAAATAAGGCAGTCAATGAAAGAAAAATACCACATGATCTCACGTATTTGTGGATAATAAAGAGTATTATAAAGTGATGAACAAAAAGATAGATACAGAGGCAGTAAAGCATCAAACACACTGTCAAATTACAGCGGGAAGGTTAGGGAGAGGTGGAGGAGATAAGAGATCAACTGAAGGACTTGTATGCATGCATATAAGCATAACCAATGGACGTAAAACACTGAGGGGTGAGGGCATGTATGGGAGTGGGGTGGGGTGGGGGGCAATGGTAAGATATGTACACATATAATACCTTAATAAAAAAAATGTAAAAAAATGGCATTGAGAAATACAGATTGCCAGTTATAAAAAAGTCATGGGGATGTAAATTACAGCACAGGAAATATAGTCAATAATATAGTAATATTGTATGGTGTCAGATACTGTACTGTACTTATTGGGGTGATTACTTCATAATCATTAATTGTATACCTGAAACTAAGTGTTATTGTATATCAACTGTAATTTTTAAAAAAATTTTTAAAGGAATACAATTTACTAAAACAAAGAACCAGGGAGAGGGAGATGGGCACAGTCTTCACCTTTCATAAAAAGGACTCAAGCCCTAGCCTGTGGACTGAAGGATCCCAGGTTCGATTCTGGTCAAGGGCACATGCCCAGGTTGTGAGCTCGATCTCCAGTTACGGGTGTGCAGGAGGCAGCCGACTGATCAATGATTCTCTCTCATCATTGATGTTTCTATCTCTCTCTCCTCTCCTTTCCTCTCTGAAATCAATATATATATTTTAAAATGACTCAATAATATTTTTTAAACTAAAACACAGTAGTAAAAAAAAATCAAACAAAATCATTGTTAATATTAGTGTTATACATGTGGTCTATAGTCAGTTTCTTCACTATCCTCAAACTTTAAAAAACAGGATTATAAAAAAATGCAAAATGTTCTAAATGATAAAAAACATGATGAAATACGTAAGAAATGTTTTCATTAGCTATACCCTTCAAATGGAGGGTGCAGGGAAGGTATAATTTTCCATTAAGAATAAGCAATCTGGAAGAGAAACCAAGATGGCGGCATAGGTTAAACACCTAACCTACAGCCTGGCACAACAATTTCAAAAATACAACTAAAAGTTAAAACAACATCATCCAGAACCACAGGAAAGCTGGCTGACTGAAATGCCCACAACTAGAAGGAAAGAGAAAACCACAAGGAAAATCAGAGGAGCCGTAAAAGCCTGAGGTAAGGAGACACTGGTGGAGACACGAGCACGCGCGCGTGTGGGGAGGACGGAGCCGGAGAGGACGGGGCAGCTGACTGCCTGGCCGGCGTTCTCTAGCGGGAAGGAGATAAAAGCTCCAGATTGCACTGAACCCCAGCTCTGACTGCACTGAACCCCAGTTCCAGGTGAGACCCTGGGAAGCCAGGCTCATGCTGGGGGAATCTGGGCTGTAAGGCGGAAACACAGAGGAGCGGCGAAAGGCAGAGCTCCGGAGGCGCACATGTGAATGCACGCAGAGGACGGACTGTTGCCTGTGCTGCTGAATTGCCCTAGCGGGAAGGAGACAAAAGCTCCGGTCTGCGCTGAACCCCAGTTCCTGGCGAGACCCTGGGAAGCCAGGTTCATACTGGGGGAATCTGGGCTGTAAAGTGGAAACGCAGAGGAGTGGCGAAAGGCAGAGCACCAGAGGCACGCACGGGAATGCGCGCAGAGGATGGTCTGTTGACTGTGCCGCTGAATTGCCCTGGTGGGAAGGAGACAAAAGCGCCAGACTGCGCTGAGCCCCAGTTCCGACTACACTGAAACCCAATTCCGGGCGAGAATCTGGGAATCCAGATTCATTGGGGGAGAGACTAGACTGTTTGGCAGCAGGTGAAACTCCAGGGCGCCTTTCTCTCAGAGGTGCTTGCAGCTAGTACCGAGGGACACTGAGGGACACTGAGACCCAGGAACCTCATAGGGCAGGGCTGACGGGAAGCCAAGGCTGTAGGCTCCACCCTGAAACTCCACCCCATCCAAGCTGAGCACAGAGGCTTTTACAATTTTGCAAGTCTAGTTGAATAAGGCTGTCTCCCGGCGTAGACACAGCTGATCCTCACAGCCAATTGGACTGGAGGTCAAATCCTCCCAGTGTACCAACAGCAATCAAGTCTTAACAACACCAAGACTTTGCACTCAGCCCACAAAGGGGGGTACCAAGAGCGACCACCTAGGGAGATTGGGGAAGCTGAGCTACCGGCCCCTATAGGTCACTGACCACACAAAGCCACTCCATCAACATAGGGAAGCAGCCAAAAGGTGGAGACACCGAAGCAGGTCACCTATAGAAGGGATGAAGGAAAGTAAACTAATGGACGACACAGTGTTCAGAACCACATTTATAAGGTTACTTAAGAATCATCTGGAGGACCAAGATGGCGGCATAGGGCAGACGCCTGATTGTTACCTACCACAACAATTTTGAAACTACAACTGGAAAACAGAGCAGACACCATCCAGAACCACCGGAGGGCTGGCTGAGTGGATGCTCTACAACTAGAATAAAAGAGAGGGGAACGCGATATGATGCTGTTGCCGATGAGCCAAAGATCACACTTTAAGAACTACGGCTCTGGCGACACAATGGCAGCCTGGAACATGCTCGGCACGGTTCCCCCGGTGGTCTCCGGCTGAGGGGACGGCTCCGCTCGCTGCCGAGCATGGACAGACGAGCCCCTGGGAGACATGGGGTGGGAGACCCCGCGCTTGCTGACCTCTGAGTCCTTCGAGAATCTCTGTGCCCCAGAAGCGGCCAGGTGCGCACGCCCGGCGACCGGCCGCCGCTGCAGACCCGAGCGCTGTCGCAGCGACCTTGGACCAGCCCGCCACCTCGCACCGGGTGCACCGGAGCCTCGCCGAGCCCACCGCCCAGCAAGTTCCGCAGCAGCCGCCCCGGAACTTTGAGAAAATGGCCGGAGGAATGGCTGAGAAGGAATTGACCGATGGGAGTTGGGATCGGGAAGACGAGGCCCCGCTGGGTCCCGGATCCAGGTGCGCTCGCCCGGCGACTGGTCGCCGCTGCAGACCTGAGTGCCGCCGCAGCGACTTCGGACCAGCCCGCCACCGCGCACCGGGCACACCAGAGCTTCGCCGAGCCCACCGCCCAGCGAGTTCTGCGGCAGCCGCCCCGGAGCTTTGAGAAAATGGCCGAAGGAATTGCTGAGAGGGAATTGACTGACAGGAATTGGGATCAAGAAGACGAAGCCCCGCTGGGTCCCAGGTACGGGGGAGGCCACGCGCCCCTGGATCCAGGTGAGGCCGCACGCCCCTGGGTCTGGGTGAGGCTGGGTCCCGGGTCTGGGTGAGGCTGCATGCCCCTGGGTCCGGGTGAGGCCACGTGCCCCTGGGTCCGGGTGAGGCTGGGTCCCGGGGCCGGGTGAGGCCGTGCCCCTGGGTCCAGGTGAGGCTGGATCTGGGTCCGGGTGAGGCCACGTGCCCCTGGGTCCGGGTGAGGCTGGGTCCCGGGTCCGGGTGAGGCCGTGCCCCTGGGTCCAGGAGAGGCCACGCACCCCTAGATCTGGGTGAGGCTGGGTCCCGGGTCCGGGTGAGGCCGTGCCCCCGGGTCCAGGAGAGGCCATGCGCCCCCAGGTCCGGGTGAGGCCGCGCGCCCCCGGGTCCGGGCGAGGCCGGATCCCGGGTCTGGGTGAGGCCGTGTGCCCCTGGATCCGGGTGAGGCCGGGTCCCGGGTCCGGGTGAGGCCGTGCCCCTGGGTCTGGGAGAGGCCACGCGCCCCTGGGTCCGGGTGAGGCCACGCGCTCCTGGGTCTGGGTGAAGCTGGATCCTGGGTCCAGGTGAGGCCATGCGCCCCTGGTTCCGGGCGAGGCCGCATGCCCCTGGGTCCAGGTGAAACTGGATCCCGGGTCCGGGTGCGGCCATGCGCCCCTGGATCCGGGTGAGGCTGGGTCCCCGGTCCGGGTGAGGCCGCGCCCCTGTGTCCGGGAGAGGCCACGCGCCCCTGGGTCCGGGTGAGGCTGGATCCCGGGTCCGGGTGAGGCCATGCGCCCCTGGATCCGGGTGAGGCCGCGCCCCTGGGTCCGGGAGAGGCCACGCGCCCCTGGGTCCAGATGAGGCTGGGTCCCGGGCCCGGGTGAGGCCGCGCGCCCCCGGGTCTGGGAGAGGCTGCACGCCCCTGCGTCCAGTGGAGGCAGCGTGCCCCTGCATCAGGGTGAGGCTGGAGCCCGGGTCTGGGTGAGGCCGCGCGCCCCTGGATCCGGGTAAGGCCGCGCGCCCCTGGGTCCGGGTAAGGCCGCGCGCCCCTGGGTCCGGGTGAGGCCACGCGCCCCTGAGTCCGGGTGAGGCCACGCGCCCCTGGGTCCGGGCGAGACCAAACCAGAGGGAGTCGGAACTGCATTATCACCATTTGTCCACCATCCAGAGCTGAAAAGTCAGTGCCAACATGTACTCATAAGAAACTGGTGGACATTGAAATTGGGTCTCAAAAGAACTGTTGGTCCAGAAAGAAACTCACTACAGACTGATTCATTTGCCTGTCAACATAACTATTACTGCTCGTCTCACATTCGGTTCTTATAAGTATATTTCTAGTGACACATGATCTCACTCATCTAGGGGAAATGATGAACAACATAGACTGATGAACAAGAACAGACCCAGAAACAAGGAGGCATCGATCGGACTGTCGGGCCTCAGAGGGAGGGGAGGGGAGGGTGGGGGGAGTGGGGAGAGATCAACCAAAGGACTTGTGTGCATGCATACGAGCCTAACGAATGGTTAAGGACATCAGGGGGGTGGGGGCATCCGTGGGGAGGGGTGTGGGATGGGAATGGGGGGATGAGGACAAATGTGTGACACCTTAATCAATAAAGAAATAAAAAATAAAAAAATTAAAAAAAAGAATAAGCAATCTGGCCCAACCAGTGTGGTTCAGTCAACCTATGCATCAATAGGTTTCTGGTTTGATTCCCTGTCAGGGCACATGCCCAGGTTGCAGGCATGATCCCAGGTGGGGACATGCAGGAGGCAGCCAATCGATGTTTCCCCTCTCATCGATGTTTCTATCTCTCTCTCCCTCTCCTCTTCTTTCCTCTGTCTGTAAAAGTCAATAAAAAATATTTTAAAAATAAAAAAGAATAAGTAATCTAGAAGTCAAATATGAACACATGTCAAAGTTTCACTTCATATTAGGTCATAACTACACTAATTTCTTCTTTGCTGCTCTATTTCATAATCTAATCTTTACCACAAAAACTTTAATATGGAATCACTCTAGGGACCCTAACCCATAAATATCAGACTGCCTGATGGTTTTGTGATATGGACAAAAGTTAAAAATGCCAAACATATTAGAATATGGAGATTTAAGTCAGAAAATTAAACTCAGGTCTCCAGAGGGTAAAAGTTTTTTCCAGATGAGTTCAAGTTTCTTATCTTATTTGTGCCTTTGAGGAATAAATTCCTTAAGACACAAAAGTTTATCTCCAAAACAAATTTTCCATTAATACCAACAATTTCATACTCTTTAGAGGCACTCAAAGTTGACGAAGACCCCTTCAGGGGCTTGCTAACGTCATTAATAGTTCAGTTTAAAGTGTGCTCCTGATACAATAAACATGTCCTCTATACTTCCTTCTGTCTGCAGCAGCCCACAGGCAAGTCTTTGCCCCCAACTGCTGACAGAAATGTTCAGACTTCGGCATGCAGGCAAGAATGCAATTAGAGAAAGAGAAGCAGTATTTAATAGAATAGCACTTATTTAGTTCCCAAAGCCTGCAGAAAGTCCCCAAAGCCTACAGAACAGATTTTTCTCCCTTGTCATAATAGGATGCTAAGTCTCTGTGTAGGACACAAAGAATATACATATATATATATATATATATATATAATAGTACCTATCACCAATGACTTTAAAATCAAGCTCCCATCTTTGCTTCAGTCTTCCCTCTCTCCTTTCCCTACTAAAACTTCCAATCTCAATGATGCTCACTTCATGCCTTTTCAGATTCAATTACTCCTCTGGAATGCCCACCCGTCACTCATAGGACTGTGTGGTTGAAACATGTAGAGAGGAGCTATTATGCATTCGTCCCTGCACTAGGCCCTGAGTTACAAAAAAAAAAAAAAAATAGTTTATGATAAAAAGGATGTTTTAGAGCCTTGGTAGAAAACTAAGAAGGACATTGAACCATTATCTGACAGTAAGCTGAAGAAGCTCTATAGCTGGAACAAATGTTCTGAGAGAACCAAAGACTTTCCCTTTGTCACAATCCTTAAGGAAAAAGAGAACTTAATTCTCAGGAAAATAAAAAGGTTCTAATGTCATGGGACTTTTAATAAAATGGAAGAAAATATTATTCTACATCCAACTTATTTAATTCTGAAAACGTTTCCCTCCTAAATTAAAAAAATTATATATATAATTTGTATGCCGGAAAATACGGTATTTACAATTTAGAATTAACAAGTGAGTTATTGCCAAATGATGGGTGGGTTACCATATTTTCTGGCGTACAAGACCCCCGACTTTTGAGAAGATTTTCCTGGGTTAAAAAGTCGTCTTATATGCCAGAAAATACAATATGTGTGTGTGTGTGTGTGTGTGTGTGTGGCTCAATGCATGAAATTCGTGCAAGAGTAGGCCTCACTTTTGCCAGCTGCTGGCACCAGCTTCCCTCTGGCACCCAGGACCTGGGCTTCCCTCCAGCTGCCCCAGCTTCATCCAGAAGGTTGTCCAGAAGGACATCTGGTCTAATTAGTATATTATGCTTTTATTATATACTAGAGGCCCAGTGCATGAAATTCGTGCTCAGGGGTATGTATCCCTCAGCCCAGCCTGCACCCTCTCCAATCTGGAACCCCTTGAGGGATGTCCGACTGCCCTCTCACAATCCAGGACTGCTGGCTGCCAACTGCTTGCCTGCCTGCCTTCCTGATTGCCTCTAACCGCTTCTGCCTGCCAGCCTGATAACCCCCTAACCATTCCCCTGCCAGCCTGTTTGCCCCTAACTGCCCTCCCCTGCAGGCCTGGTCACCCCTAACTGCCCTCCCCTGCAGGCCTGGTCACCCATAACTGCCCTCCCCTGCAGGCCTGGTCAACCCTAACTGCCCTCCCCTGCAGGCCTAGTCTCCCCCAACTTCTCTCCCCTGCAGGCCTGGGTCCCACCCAACTGTTCTTCCCTGCAGGCCCAGTCACCCCCAACTTCCCTCCTCTGCTGGCCTAGTCACCCCTAACTGCCCTCCCCAGCAGGCTTGATTGCCCCCAACTGCCCTCCCTTGCAGGCCTGGTCCCTCCCAACAGCCCTCCCCTGCTGGCCATCTTGTGGTGGCCATCTTGTGTCCACATGGGGGCAGGATCTTTGACCACATGGGGGCAGCCATCTTGTGTGTTGGAGTGATGGTCAATTTGCATATTACTCTTTTATTAGATAGGAGGACTACACACCTGGTGCATGAATTCATGCATGGGTGGGGTCCCTTGGCCTGGCCAGCGATTGGGCTTGTGCTGATCGGGGCCGATCAGGGATGGCCGGCCAGGGTGAGGGACTTTGGGAGGTTGGTCAGCTGCGGGAGGTGGCTGTGGGAGTGCACTGACCACCAGGGGGGCAGCTCCTTTTTGAGTGTCTGCCCCCTGGTGGTCAGTGCATCGTCATAGCGATCGTCATAACAACCAGTCAACCACTTAGGCATATATGTGTGTGTGTGTGTGTGTGTGTGTGTGTGTGTGTGTGTGTGTGTATCCCACTCCTGGGGCCCTCAAATATATAAATTACTAATTCATAGCCTAGGAAGATTTCTTATACTAAAAAGTTACCATCTCTTCCCAGAGTACAACACCTGATCATGGTGGTAATATTATTATCACAAACAATAGCAACAGAAATTTTTGTTATAGCTATAAGCTTGATTTTCATTGAGCCTTTTCATAAAGGGGATTAAAGCTCAAGTTATCTATAACCCTTAGTGAGGGGAGCATATAGTGGGCCCTTTTTACAGAAGTAAGGAGTAAAGCATAGGAAAGCTACATAATTTCCCAAGGTTCACATTAACTGAGATTAAAGCCTGGTGTCCAGAGTGCCCAACAATTACCCACTGTATGCAAGAGACCTGTCACCCTACAACATCATATTTTTAAATCCTGTGCCTTCATCAGAATACTACTTTTAGACATTTTAGCTCCAAAGTATAACAGAAAAGAACCCTAACTAGAGTTCATCAGATATGTTAGAACAATCAAGATTTGCCTGGCCGGTGTTGCTCAGTGGTTGAGTGATGACCTATGAACCGAGAAGTCACCCGTTTTATTCCAGTTCAAGGGCTCATGTCCAGATTCTAGGCTCAATCCCCAGTAAGGGGCGTGCAGGAGGCAGCCAATCAATGTTTCTCTCTCTCATTGATGTTTCTCTCTCTCCATCTCCCTTCCTCTTTCTCTAAAGTCGATAAAAACATATTTAAAATAAAAACCACAAGATTAACCCCAACCAAGTCAATTTCAGAAATGAACCTCATATGGGTCAATTTTAAGCAATCATCAAGAATAACAAAATATCCATTTTCTTATATAATTAAGCTTTAACTACTTTCATAACTTTTCAAAATAATTATTTAAACAATTATTAGAAGTCACAAAGTAACATGTAGGTAGCTTTCAATTCAAAAAACGTTACTCCCTAAATCAATCAACCCTACCAAATAATGTGGAAATTGTGAATAAATGTTCACCAGGGACTAATGTTCACCATTTAACTAGAAATCTAATCTATACCAGACATAAATTTTAGTGGCAAAATATTTCAAAAGACGTAATAAGCATTGGCTAAGAGAATCATTTTCAACACATACACAGATTTTGGCAAGTACAAACTGGTTTTCCCCTGATTGAGAGTATTGGAGAGCAACTCCCAGGGTCCTTGACATGTAGCAATTTGCAGTTTTGCTGAGGGATATATCTGAAATGTAAGCACTGAAAGGCCTGGTTATAATGAGTCACTAAACTAGTAATAACCTAGCTGAACCCTCGGCCTTATCTCAGTCCTTCCCATCAGATTCATAAAGAAGTCAGTTCATGTGGAGAACACTGCCAAATGGTTGTCCTCTGACTTGATATTGCTGCATGATTCATTTAATCCGCAGACTACTCTATGAAGTTAACAGTATCATTATTTCCATGTGTGAAAATTAAGATATTAAGGAAGGTTCAAGTGACTTGCCCAAGGTCACAATCTGTAAGCAATGGAGAGATTAGGGCCACATTGGACTGACCCAAAAGCCTGAGCTCTCAAACATCAGCAATCCTGCCACTGAGCTGTTTATTGGCTAATGTCACATCAGCAATAACATTATATTCTAGAGTACAGGGTTTTAATGAAATGATTCTGTTTAATTGCTTAATAATTGCATTAGTCTTGAGTTTATAGGCCTCATAGAGGATCTGGACTAAATTTTTGAGGAAGTACTTAATATCTTGGACTTTGAAGTAAAACCACCAAATGTGACCTTGGGCAGATGACTTAACCTTCCTGTACCTCAGCTCCCTCAACTGTAACATAGAGATTATAATATTTGTTTGTGGGGTTATTGTGAGGATTAGGTGAGTTAATACATGTAAAGCTGATAGTAGGCACTTAGAGTGTTAGTTATTACTATTTGAACTATATGGCTTTCTATGGGAAAAATTATTTGCTCTAGTGTTATGAGACTTCAAGGGTCTATGAAGGTCTTAGAATATATCTTAGCCCTCTACATGAGTTTCTTCATTTCCATTGCTTTTCTTTAATTTATTATCTGTATTTAATCAGTGCTTGAATTGCCTCTAGTGATATAATACTGTAATTCAAAATTCTATATGAAATTATTTTTAAAAGTTTTAGATAAAAGATATAGACCTTATACAGATTATATGAGTGTAAAATGAGATGATTGGTGACAGAAAGCCAAATGACTATAACCAATTTGTCTAAAGATCCAATTCTATTCAAGAGGCTATTAAAGTGTCTCAGAGAATTTAAACTTGACTTTGGCAAGGATACGTCTCACGTGATGGAACATCCTGCACTTTTCCAAATATCTTGAAGAAACTGAGCACTGCAAATCTTGTCTTTATAGCATCTTATTTGAGAACAGGGAAAATTATCACACAGATGTTTCCATAAACCCAAATTTAGAATGTTATTGGGCCATGAGAATCTATTCCCTTAAGACAGGGAGAGGTTGGCCACGTTTTCAATCCCTATGCATCATCATCTCAAAAGCTAACTTGAATTAAGAAATGGCAGCAGATGACATGGCAAATATATCTGCAAGATTTATCAGAAACTATATTTGTGAGAAAAATAGCAAATAACACAAAACAAATGAAATGTTCATAAATATTGACCTAAGTCAAATAATCTAAAATTTGGCTATATTAAGATAAAGATCACTGCAAATTTTGAGAGGGTTTGCACTTAGGTCAATTTATACAGATCCAAATGTTAAACAAATATATGAACAGTCTGCCCTGTAACAATCACAAACTTCTCACTCCTCACTCCCCAAATTATTCTAATGTAGGCCAGGTCTTTTAGCTTTTAATCAAAACAAATGATTCTTTATAAAAAGAGCTAGACTATGAGTTTCATATAGACTGATGTTTATAACTAGTATTTTGTTTATATTTAGCTTTTTCAATGATTTTCTCAAATAAGCAATGTCATTCAAGTGTTTTTGCCAATGCCCAATGGGACTTTGTTAGCCATGTTGTATTTCATGTAAGATCCAGCAAAGAACTGTCTTATGATGCTCCAAGAAATTCAATAGATTCACCCTTCTGTTATTAAGGCAATAGTCATTTTATTATTTTTAAGGCAATAGGGATTTTTAAACAAATAATTTTAACAAAATATTTTTATTACTCTCAGTTTTGACCTACTTTTCCTTTTATACTTAGCTGAAACCAGACTATAGAAAGTGCTTAAGGATAGAGATAAGCACAGACAATTTTATAATATTTTTATTAAAAAATAAAAATCACCAAAAGAAAAAAAGAAGAGGAAATGGTATTAGTCCCATGGTATCTGGTATTTCCATACCATCATACATACATATTTGTTGGTCTGAGTTAGCCAAATATTAGAAACCCAAATGTCAAGGAGAACTGTGCAGACTGAGCCCTAAAAATACTTATGCCTGGCCGGTGTGGCCTAGTGGTTGAGCACTGACCCATGAACCATGAGCGCATGGTTGGATTCCTGGTCAGGGCAGGGATTATGAACTCAATCCCCAGTAGGGGGTGTGCAGGAGGCAGCTGATGGATGATTCTCTCTCATCATTGTTGTTTCTACCTCTCTCTCCCTCTCCCTTCCTCTCTGAAATCAATAAAAACATATATTTTTAAAAAATGCTTAGGATAATTTCAATTTGCCTAAATATAACTATTTGCACAGTTATGAGATCAGATCATAAATACTATATATATTATGAATAGAAATATTTTTGCATAGTAGTAGATATTTAATAAATGCTAGTGGAACTGAATAATATTCAAAAGCTCAGTATTCACCAGGTAATAACTCAGTACAAATAAAACTGGGAATGTCCATGATTATTATTGTGGACTATCTATATAATAGGTCCTCAGGTTACGTTGGAAATCCATTCCTATGGCGCGACGTAATGTGATTTTCGCCGTAAGTCGGAACCCACCTACATAAGCACCTACATCACTCACATAGAGCACATACACAGCAGTAATGAAGTGAAATAGTAAAAAAAAAATTTAAAAGAAAGATAACAATTCCTGACCTTTACTTGTGGTAAATAAATAATAAAAAACATAAAGCACATATGTACATACGTTGAAATGATGGAACTTTTTTTTTTAATAAATAAATGGGAGATGGCGACATAACCACGAAGCGATGTACGTTTAGTCTGACGTAACCCAAGGACTGCCTGTATATGTAAAAGCCTAAGTGACCTTTATGACCAAACGACCGGAACAACTGGTCAACCGGTTGCTATGACATGCACTGACCACCAGGGGGCAGACGCTCAATGAAGGAGCTGCCCCCTGGTGGTCAGTGTGCTCCCACAGCGGTAGCACCACTCAGCCAGAAGCCAGGCTCACGGTGGGCGAGCGCAGCTGCAGCGGTGGGAACCTCTCCCACCTCCACGGTAGCACTACTAAGCCGCGGTGGTGGTAGGTGCAGAGGGGCCGGGATGAGCAGCAGCAGAGCTGCGCCCGGCCGCCTGCCACTTTGGCACTGCTACATCCCTCGGGGGGGATGTCGGACTGCGGGATTTCGAAACCCACAGTCCAACATCCCCTGAGGGGTCCCAGATTGTACAGGCTGAGGGACCCCACCTGCATATGAATCCATGCACCGGGCCTCTAGTATTTTTATAAAGGGCTTTCATTGAATGCATAAGGCTTATTCAAGGCATTCATAAAGAGAGAGAGAAAAATTATAATAACAATAAGAAGAGCATGAGCTCTTTATTGCATTAAGGAATGATGTCAACAGATTTAAACTGGGTAGAGAGATAATTACTTTTTTAAATGTATTTTATTGATTTTTTACAGAGAGGAAGGGAGAAAGATAGAAAGTTAGAAACATCGATCAGCTGCCTCCTGCACACCCCGCACTGGGGATGTGCCCACAACCAAGGTACATGCCCTTGACCGGAATCGAACCCGGGACCTTCCAGTCCGCAGGCCGATGCTCTATCCACTGAGCCAAACTGGTTTCGGCAGGTAGAGAGATAATTTTAATGAAAATAAAAAGATATTCACAATAAAGACTGGCCTCAAATGAGGCTGCTTTCTGTTTTCAATCCGTTAATTTTTTACAATGTTCTGTATCAGTTAAAGACTACAGTAATCAGGCAAGAGCACATTTAATCTCTGAAGTCTTCACAGCAGATGCAAAGTGATGGCAATTATCCACAACTGCTTATGTGATGATTACTGAGTGATCAAGATTCCTCGTTAGCATGATATGCCACACTCATTAGAGTAGCTGGTTAAAGTAATGGTTCACTTTGCTGAGGTTTCTTTTTGTTTCTTTCACAAAGTGGATGAGTTTACAAAGTCTCAGATAATTTTGTCACCTTGGTGTACCCTCTCTTATACATGTAACCTTTAGGATGAAGTAAATGTGTACCTAGAGGTGCCCATTGCCACTCATGGCTGGCTGGCAAAGGGTGTATTAAAAGAGCATTGAATGAACATCAGGAATAAAATATATACACAATGCTACTTGAGCTTATCAGCTGCCTATGAAATGTGGACTGAGTTATTCTAGGAAGGAAGAAAAATCATCTAACCTAGCTCTTTAATTTCTTCCTCTTCATTCTTTGAGTCTCAGAACTTGTGCCCTCTCCTTCAAGAAGCAGAGGACCCCTCTTCTGTTCTCCACAGCACTGATGCTCCCCTCATACAGAGAACTTAATCACTTTGTCTCCATCAGTAGACACGAGAGTTCCATGAGGACATACTATTTATAAGAACCTGTGCAAGCCCAGGTTCATATTAGGAACTTAGGAAATGTTTACTGGGCTGATCATGAGACCAAACTATAAAATTATATTCTTCCTTCTTATTTTATGGGTGGAGAAAACATAGGTTTTGTATGTGCTCATTCATTCATTCACTAAGCTTCAGCGATATGAGATACTGCAAAATGCTAGAGGTACTATAATAAAATAGTCAGTTAGAAAATTATAGTACAATTTGCCCTGGCTGGTTTGGCTCAGTGGTTGGAGTGTTGGCCCTGGGACTGAAGGGTCACGGGTTCGATTCCGGTCAAGGGTCGGTTGCAGCCTCAATTCCTGGCTCCAGTAAGGTGGCGTGTAGGAGGCAACCAATCAATGGATTCTCTCACATAGATGCTTCTCTCTCTGTGTCTCTCCCCATCTCTTCCACTCTCTCTAAAAATCAATGGAAAAATATCCTCGGGTGAGCATTAACAAAAAAATCATAGTACAATTTGATAAATGTTGCTAAAGATAAAAATATTAAGAGTCAGTAAATGTGGAGATATGTTGTACAATCTATCACAGAAGGCTTCTGAGGATATGACATTTGAGTTGTGTTGTAAAAATTAAGCAAACACAGAGACAAGGAGACAGACTTCTGGGCAGAAGGTCTTTAGAAAACATGGCGTGTTCGAGAAATAAAAAGGAGAGAGACAGGATTGGGACGGAAGCCCTGGTAGGCAAAAACAGTTAGAAGCAGCTTATGCTGTGCGAAGGAATCTGAGTTTTATCTTCAGTGTAATGAGAACCGATGAAGACTTTTAAGCAGAGGAGCAATGCTATCAGCACTAGGTAGACATAAGATTCTGTAATCAGCATGGAAGAAAGTTGATACATTCAATAATGTTTGAGAAATTAGGGACAAGAAGGCTGTAGACTCAAGTTTGAAATGTTGACCATTAGCTAAATCAAATGAAAGAAAAATAAAATTAAACAAGATAAATATTCCTTTCCTTGGGAGGCTTATATGATAGTTCTCTGGTAGAGGTTGTCAACTCCTTGGGAAAAGAAACTAAATTTTTCTCTGAATATTTAAATAACAACATTCTTACTGTCATAGAGTAACTTAGTAACCAAACTGCTGCAAATAGAAGGACTTTTCATACCTGAGACACTTTGCCTGTTGGAATCTGAGTCCCCATTACTGGAGTTAGAATTGTTGGAGGAGTTGTTGTCAACCCCTCCCAGAAGGGGGCGCAAGTGGCTTACTGAGACTTGTTCAATGAATGATGTTCCATACTTGCGAAAATACCACCATTCAAATATCTAGAATAGAAAAATAATAAGTATGATTATGGTCCTTGTTATTGTTTATGGTTTTTGTATACACGCCCATAAAATATATTGCATTTACTAGTTATATGTACCTTTACTAATTATATGTACCTTAAATAATTTTTATCCCCAAAATTTTGTTTTATTCTAAAACTTAAAGAATTTATAAAAGTCAAAACACCAATTATACTTTAAATTCTTGTTGTTTTCTCCAATTAATATTGTTTTTCTTTAAAAAATCTGCCCTGGCCAGTGTGGCTCAATTGGTTGGGTGTCTTCCTGTGCACTGAAAGGTCGCTGGTTTGATTCCTGGTCAGGGCACAGGCCTGGGTTGCAGCCTCAATCCCAGGTAGGAAGTGTGCAGGAAGCAGCCAATCAATGTTCTGCTCTCACATTGATGTTTCTCTCTTTCTCTCTCAAATAAATAAAAATATTTTTTAAAAGAAAAATCTGTAACTACAACCATGGATAAAAGAACACTGAAAGAGTTGCTCAGTATTATTTTTCTACAAATTTACATATCTATAATAATCTATAATAATAAAAGCATAATATGCTAATTAGACCAGACAGACGAAGGACCTTCCAGACATCCTTCCGGATGACCTTCCGAATGAAGCCTGCGAGGGCCAAGGCAAGCCGCCACGGCTGCGAGGGCCGAGCCCCTTGCATGAATTTCGTGCATCGGGCCTCTGGTTATTCTAATAACAAAATCATTATAGCTGAAAGAGAACTCTAAAAATATATACAAATAAGCCAGTTTTAGAAGTATGGCTTATGAAATTCTCCACCTAAGACTGTGATAAAGCCATACCTGCATAAAGTCATTAAGACAGCACAATCCATTAAAAAAGAAACAACCTCCTGAGAAAGGCTGGTTTTACAGAAAGCGTGGGAGGCATCCCATTTCATGTATGGATAGCATTCAACTGCTAAGAGCTTCAGCAAAGTCCCACCTGCTAAGAAGTGCTTTATAAACACAAGCATCTACCAATAATGTTTCCTAGTTCACAAACATACCAATTGTTACGTACTGTGGATTGCAAAGGAGAAAAGAAATAACACTCAGTGAATTTTCTAAGCACGGGGAAAGCAAGCGCCTCTCCCAACCCTCCTCCCCTGGCTCCCCTGCCCCTCCAGTGAACGCTCTCTCCCACATCCTTTCCTCTCCTCCCTGTCTGACTTGGAACATCTTTTTTAAGCAGTCACAGATCTTTACTCAGAAGAAATTTAAGAATCAACTATATCCCAGAGTCTCACAGCATAACTATATTATATTTCCATAACAATAAAGAATGTGAAATTAACATATAATTAGTTACCTTTAACTTTACTTATTTCATAAAAACAAAATTTTGATATCTACTCTGGAATGGGCTTTGAGCTATTATTTTTAAATTGATGTTTTCTCTCTTTTGCTCTAACAAAAATTTCTTTCAGACAGACAGAAAGAACATCTATGAATGACCAGATGAAAATAACAATTAGACCAAGAACTTGATTAAATCCAAAGATTTACCACTATTGCCCATGTGAATTTCCATGTATTAAGAGATCAAGTTTAATAAATTTCACTGTGCAGATGGGAAAATATGTTATGAAATCTAAGAATAAAAAGGACTAGTCTATAACATTTGGAATGCTAGGAATAAAAGATCTTGCTTAAAGAAGGAAGGAAGTTTAAGAGTGGTAAATTTATAAACCATGGATACAGAAGAGAGTTTGTAACCTCAGGTGAATTATTTAATCTATTGGAAAGCAAGTTTCTTTAGTGGAAATCATATATATTACAAATCATATTTAATATTAAGAACATATTTATTAGCCCTAGCTGGTTTGGCTCAGTGGATAGAGCGTCAGCCTACAGACTGAAGGGTCCTGGGTTGATTCCTGTCAAGGGCACATGCCTGGGCTGCGGGCTCGATCCCCATTAGGGGGCGTGCAGGAGGCAGCCAATCAATGATGTCTCATCATTGATGTTTCTATCTCTCTCTCCCTCTCCCTTCCTCTCTAAAATCAATAAAAATATATTTATTATTAATGGTCCTCAATTTTCACAACCATGTAAAACACCTGGTCTCAACCTCCATGTAAAAGGCCTAGTTCAGTGCCTGCTGCATAGGTAGTTCTCAAAAGTAACAGCAAAGCTATCATTTAGTGCAGTGGTCGGCAAACTCATTAGTCAACAGAGCCAAATATCAACAGTACAACGATTGAAACTTCTTTTGAGAGCCAATTTTTTAAACTTAAAACTTCTTCTAACGCCACTTCTTCAAAATAGACTCGCCCAGGCCGTGGTATTTTGTGGAAGAGCCACACTCAAGGGGCCAAAGAGCCACATGTGGCTCACAAGCCGCAGTTTGCCGACCACGGGTTTAGTGTATTGATAACATACACACCTCACATACTGCTAGGACATACCCCTCTTTTTGCCAGTCTACAATTTGTGCTAGTACAGTATCTTGTCTTGTTACTACGTTGTTGGCTGAAAACCCTGGAAATCATTGTGAAAAGGGGTATTGCTCACCATAGTCCTGACCATCCAACATAGCCCTGAAGGGATTAGTGGCATTGCCTTTGGAAGAGAAGACTCCAAGGGACTCAAAACACAGAACTGCGGGTGGCTCTCAATCATCTGTGATGGGGGAACGTTCTTTGCTCTGCTTCTTATATTCTGCTGCTTGGGCACCTGCCAGGCCTTACTTCATTCTCTCAGTCACACAGCGCTAAATGCTCCACACCAGGCATGAGCTGTTAGAGAGCACACATGTGGCTCTGCACAACCAGTCCTTGCCACAGACCTACAATGCCTCTCCCAGGTTGCTCCTAGCATGGCCTATTCCCATCACAAAAAGCACCTCAGGATGCTTCAGATTTCTGTTTTCCCAGCAGAACCAGAGAATGTCGGTACTAAAAGGGACTTTAAAGTACCATGTACAGTCTCCATTTAGAGATGAGGAATGAGGTCTGTATGTGAAGGTGCTGTGACCTGACCAAAGTCACACAGTTACTTAAGTAGTTGCTTAGTCTAAAGCCCCAGCTCCATGCCACTAATCTTACCAGGGCCCTGCAATAAGATATCTTTTTTAACACTCTTGATCATTTAAACAAATAGACAGATGTAGCTATCCCTTTTCAAATATTCACTTCCATGTGTCCTCCCACTCTACTGTCTCTCTTAAATTTCCTAGCTGTCAAAACCAATCCAGAAGTAGCCAATCAAATGGGACCCGATAGCTCCCTCTAAGGTGTAAATGACTCTTATGAACAGGATATTTACATTATAATCGGAGACAGACCTTCTATACAGTATTTCTAAAGCAGGAATAATGGGCCTCAGGAAAGACTGGGTTATTTCTGCAGTTTGGGGGAGAAGAGGAGGGCCTTTGCTCAGCAGCAGACGACTTCTTACCCATCACTGTCTTTCTTTATACTAGTGCCCCACCACCCAAGAGAAGAGGCTCCAATATGTACTGAATGAACAAACACTTCAAGAAAGAAGGAAAGGACTTAAAGCCTTCTTCAACTTCAAACCAAGTATTCTATTTTGGGATCTTTGCATAACAAGCTGCCTCTTATCCTGAAACATGACAGGCTTTGGGCCAGCTCTCACAGTATTTCAGAAGAGCCACACTAATCCAAATGGGCAGATGGTGTTACCTAACATGCACAGGTTTGTTGTCACTTTGAATTCTTCTCCCCAGTGCATAACCTACACAGCTCTCATAAGCAAATTTAGATTTTAAAATTAGTTTTTGGACATGCTAATAGCTATTAGTAACTGGGCTTGCCACAGCACAACAAAACAGTTTTTAATCTGATACATAACCATAAAATTAAAATATAAATTAACACATTTCATAGTCTTAAAAACGTAATCTCTCTCGTATGTGTTTCCTACTCATGTTCCATCCCAAGGATTATACAGCATCAACTGGATTAGAAAGCAACAGTGAACCTACCATCTAGCTAAACGGTAAAAACCCTAACACACTTCATGACAGCTGAGGTGTATGACCTTGGTTGGTTCTTTTGATTCTCTGGGGCTTGATTATTTAATGTGTAAAATAAACTCACAGTAAGCACTCAGTTAATGTTGGATGGATGGATGGATGGATAGATGGATGGATGTGTGGATGGATGATTGGAAGACTGGATGAATAGGTGATTAGAAGGTTGAATGGATGGATGAATGATAAGAACTGGCCTGGTGATTTAATGGTATAAAATTTAAATAAACAGCAGGACCAATGAACGGGTTTATATTAATTTTGTTTGCTATTTTTAAAAAAGAGAGGCTTACATATATTTGTGGAAGAGGAAAGAATCTAGTGGAAAGAGAAATTGAGGATGCAAAAAAGGTCAACCAAACATGAGGCAAGATGCCAAAGCCCAGGAAGCACAGCCACCCTTCCTTGAAAA
The DNA here is from genome assembly GCF_027574615.1 of Eptesicus fuscus. NCBI lineage: Eukaryota > Metazoa > Chordata > Mammalia > Chiroptera > Vespertilionidae > Eptesicus > Eptesicus fuscus. The sequence continues at coordinate 72,394,151 of NC_072486.1, forward strand.
GGTAACCTACCATTTCTTAATCTAAGGCAGGAAGAATGGGGAAGGATGAAAGAGTAGAGGGATCCAGTCTATTTTGGAAAGTAGGGTGTGATGTGAGCTATTTTACATATATAAGAAGGCAACAAAGGGATAACAAATGGGTGAAACTCATCTCCATAGAGATGCAGACAAGGTTTATCTTCTAAGAATAAGTGGAGATGGAATTGGAAATGTGAGGGTGGAAGAAATGGTTTGAATCTATACCTTGCAGAACAGAGGGCCATAAGCTATACTCGGGACCTGGATCACATTTAAAACAAAGACCCATTTGTCAAGGTCTCAGTTACCAAGCCTCCTCCTCTTCACTAACGGACAGAAGTAGAGGATGACTAAGGAGCACTGGGGTTGGGGCTTAGGGTGGAGATCCAGGTTGGCAGCTGGCCTAAGGTGCAAACTTGTCTCATCTTCTGCCCCAGGGAAGGAACAAAAGTCTGACAAGGCCCTTTCATCTTTCTTGCAATCCTAAAAGCTGAATCTTTCCTGATGATGCCTAGATTCTTCCTAGGCAATAAGACCTCCCCTTCTTGAACTGCATGTTCTATATATAAAACAGTTCTCTCCATAAATCAGGGACTTCCCTATACACATATCACATTAAAAAACACTCCAAGATTCCATACAGCAGCACCTTAGTAATTACACACCAATTCCACTAAATCCATGGGAAATACAAAGATGTCACAGTCTGAAATTGACTGAGTGCTTCCTGTGGATTAAAGTAGATGATGATAGCAAGAGGATAGATACAGTGATATGGAGATTAAAGAGGAAATATGAAACTTTCTAGCAGTATACTTCTATGGAAAAAATGCCCAATTGACACCTGCTCTAAGTCTTCAGAAATATATTTGGGGGTAAACAGTGTTTGGGGCAAAAGGGAATATCCCGGGCTTAAATGAGATAATCTAAGGCAGTTGTTACAGGTTATTTATGGTAAGATCCATAACATAACTTTCCTGTTAGAATTTTCAAGTATATTTCTTTCTCCATATTCACCTACCCTTTAAAAGTCCCACCCAATTCCTTATGGCAGACTTTTTTTTTACTCTTAGTTTCTGTATGTTTTGTTTAGGAATACTGAAGAGATACAAAGAGGTCGTGACCTCCTGCTTCCTTGGTCTCAGCTGATCCCTCCCTCCTCAGTCACTTGTTTCCCTATCAGTCATGGGGGCTATGTGAAGAACTGGTATTCATGCCCTTCCATGATCTCTCCTGGCCACCTACTGCCTTTAAGAAAAGAGAGAAGACAGAGATCTGAGGTTCTTTTCAAGGTCAATAGTCAATGATCCATCCCACCTCAGTGTCTGTATGTCCACAGGATGAGACTTTCCACTTTAGCATTACTGATTGTGGCTTAGAAGGAAGGATCACTCTCCTGTGATGAAGTTATAGAGCCACAGACAATTAGGAGAAGCCAGCCTGTGCCATGTGCCCCAAGCCCTGCCAATTCACGTACTTGGTCTTGGGTGGTGTTCAGAACCCATCATTTTAAATAAGCTCCCCAGATAATCCTAATGCAGTTGGTTAATTATTCACTCACTGGATCTCTGTGCAAGCAACAAATATCCCTAAGTGTTTACTCAAACATATACAAAAACATAGATATGGTCCCAGCCTTTGTGAAGCTTCCATTATAGAGAGAAAAAAAACAATAAATGATTATACAAAAAATATATACTTTTTAAATAAATCGTGGGAGCTGTTGGTCTATGTTCTAGACTGGCCAAATCTGACCCAACCCATGGCCAATCAGAAAAAAGAAAAAAGTGTCTCCCCCTGAGAAGGTTGCATCTTTCTCCCTTTTAAATCTTCTCTCCCCCTGCCCCCTTTTTTATCTTCCTCACCCATTTCTGTGAGTCTGTTAACATGAAAACATCAACTGCTAGACATGCTGCTATCCACCTTCCTAGTCAACATGTCATGAAAGGAGAAGGATGCCGTGGCAAAGCAGTGGAGATTTAAATCCTAGTCCTCACTCACCCTTACCTAGCAAGGTGACCTGGGAAAGTCATAAGCTTTCTGGAGGCCTAGTCCTTAGGTCTTTTCCGGTTTCAATTGCATGGCTTCTGAGGGTTCATACCTCCAGCCCCTCAATTGTATCATTGTCGAGCCTCTCAATTAGTGCTCAAACGTAAACTGAAAAACCCAAGAAGATAGTTTTGTCCCTTTATCTGCCATTTGCCTGTTCACCTTCTTCACCATGTCTCATCATTTATCTGATCCACTCATATCCACAGTCAATCCCTGACAGGCATCTATCTACTCTGTGGCATCTAATCTCCTGCAAAAGATTCTTAATTTTCATGGTGACCCCAGGAAGCTAATAAGGCTGAATGAGCCTTAGTCTCCTACCACTGTCTGCAGGTTCCCCTGCCATCTCGCCCCTACAGCCTCTCTCTCTTTATTCTAGAGCCGAGAGACAAGCGGCTCCATAACGGACACAACTTGGTATTTATATGCTACTTCCACACCTCAAAAGCCCTTACAATCAAGTTTCCCTGAGTCCTTTTTCACTTTTAGCACCATAATTACTTAGATGATCCACATGTCTATCAAAGTGCTACCTCAAGTGCAAGTCAAGTTCTTTAGATAAAAGAAAAAAAAAAGTTAAAAGGAGCCATAACAATCTTCCAGTCCCACTCCCTTACTTTTTTTTAAATTCTTTATTGTTTAAAGTATTACATATGTCTCCTTTTTTCCCCCACTGACCTCTCCCCAGCCATTTCCACCCCCCAGCACATGCCCTCATATCCCTAGTGTCTGTGTCCACTGGTTATATTTATATACATGCATAGAAGTCCTTTGGTTGATCTCTTAACCCCGCCCCCCCCCCCTTCACTCTGATGTTGGACAGTTTGTTCATGCTTCTCTGTCTCTTATTTTTGTTCATCAGTTTATGTTGTTCATTAGATTCCACAAATGAGTGAGATCATGTGATATTTATCTTTCTCCAACTGATTTCACTTAGCATAATGTTCGCCATGTCCATCCATGCTGTTGCGAATAGTAAGAGTTCTTTCTTTTTTATAGCAGCGTAATATTTCATTGTGTAGATGTACCACAGTTTTTTAATCCATTCATCTGCTAATGGGCATTTAGGCCATTTCCAAATATTAACTAAATTGTGCTGCTATGAACATAGGGGTGCATATATCCTTTCTGATTGGTGTTTCTGGTTTCTTGGGATATATTCCCAGAAGTGGAATTACTGGGTTGAATGGGAGTTCCATTTTCAGTTTTTTGAGGAAACTCCATACTGTTCTCCACAGTGGCTGCACCTGTCTGCATTCCCACCAGCAATGCAGCAGGGTTGCTTTTTCTCCACAACCTCTCCAGCACTGGCACAAGCCTTTTCATCTCAGTCCGACTCCAGCCATTTGTCATCACAACCCAAATCTACCGATTTCGTCTTTTATCTGCTCTATCAAGGACATGCCCAGTAGCCTCTGTGGGCAATGTTTATTTCAATGGAGAACATTTTTGGGTTTTGTTTTTGTTTTTGAGAGTGGTCAGATGGATATGTGGAGAAAGTGCTTCCCTCAGTGCAACCTCGGAGAGAAGGTGGCAGGGGGCGGGAGGGAGGTAAGAAATCAACCAAAGGACTTGTATGCATGCATATTAGCATAACCAATGGACACAGACACTGGGGCAGTGGGGGCTTGTCCTGGGGGGGGGGCAAAGAAAGAAAGGAAGAAAGAGAGAGAGAGAGAGAGAGAGAGAGAGAGAGGGAGAGAGGGAGAGAGGGAGAGGGAAGGGAGGGAGGAAAGGAAGGAAGGAAGGAAGGAAGGAAGGAAGGAAGGAAGGAAGGAAGGAAGGAAGAAAGGGCTTGTGCCAAGCAGGCAGAGAGGCAGCTTGAAGTTAAGCAGAGAGAGAGCTGCCTGGATGAGTACCTGGGCACAGAAACCAAAAGGGAAGAGTGAGAAGTAGGTGGTATGACAAACTCATTGCTGGCTTTCAACCTGTGAAATTAAGAACTAGCTGTGACATCTAGTGAAATGTACACCAATTAGTCCTCATATGTTTTTAAACACATCAGTGTAAAAGAGAACAGCATTTGGCAAATACATTTTATTTCTATGTATATTTGTTCAATTAATTGACATTTTCTTGACAAGGAAACACCAGGGTTTTTTATTTGTTTTCTTACCTCTCTTCTCCTAAGACATCACATTACATGATAATTTCAGTCTCCAGCAAAGGAATCCTGAGGTCCCCAAACAACCAATTTCCCCAGGGCAGCCCGGTACTATGAAAGTTCTCTGCTTGACTCTCCTAACATTGCTCAGGGGAGAGTAGTTAAATAATCGTCTCTCTGGTGCCAGGAAACAAACCAAACCGCTAAGCAGCTCTTTTCAAAGCACCTGATCCTTTACCTCAATGCTGCTTCTCCATGAAATGCACTTGGCAGACAAGAGTTGTGGCTGAATAGAAACCTCCACCCTAGGTTCCTTCCAGCATTAGCAAAGCTGAGTCCCCGAAGGCTGGACAACACCAATGTCAACAATCTAAAGCAGGAGCCTACAATTATCAACTATTCCCACATTGGAGTTACTTTGCCCTCAGTACAAACTAAACATTTTTGAGAAACGCCTTTCAAAATCTTCACACATTAGAGGTTTTCCTTTGCTCAAAGTTCCACATAGTCAGGCATTGTGGAGAGCAACTACAGCGTTCGGACAGGTTCAAGCCTCGGACTGACTAGTGGCAAAGCCACATACAAGTCCCAGCTTGGAGGGCAAAGCCCTCCCAGCACAATTATACCAAAAGGCTATGATTGTAGGCTTGACCTTATAGTCGGACCCTGCAGTCCTAGGTAGCTAAGGGATGTGGGCTGCGGGGTGTGTGTCCTGTGTCTGTGTGTGTGCAAGTGCGCGCGCAGCAAGTGCTGCCTAAACAAAGCTTAACAGAGTTCAGAGAATGGCAACAACAGGAAAGAAGATTTGAAATTCGCAAGAACATTATAAATATCTTGCCCTTGTTTTGTTTTGTGTGATCTGACTATAAAATAAAGCTTCGGCTTACAGGTTGTGGCACTGTCTCTCCATCCGAGAACAGTGTCCCATCTAGCCCCAACTGTATTCTCTTGTCTGTCTTCTTTAATCCTTCACCGCCCCTCCTCAGGTTCACCCCTGGCCATACTGGACGCTGTTCAAGGCATATCCTCTGAGAATGCTGCAATGCAAATATCCCATAAGGAAGCACTGCAGTGGTCATCAGGTTTCAGCAGCTGCAGCCCACAGGCAGGGAGAAAGCCTCACCAGCCTGATCTGCAAAAAATGGCCATGGTCTAGGGCAGTGGTCAGCAAACTGCGGCTCGCGAGCCACATGAGGCTCTTTGGCCCCTTGAGTGTGGCTCTTCCACAAAATACCACGGCCTGGGTGAGTCTATTTTGAAAAAGTGGCGTTGAAGAAGTTTAAGTTTAAAAAATTTGGCTCTCAAAAGAAATTTCAATCGTTGTACTGTTGATATTTGGCTCTGTTGACTAATGAGTTTGCCGACCACTGGTCTAGGGAAATCCTTTATTTGGAGGACAAGAAAAGCAAGCTGATGGGATTTCACCATCCCTGAATTAGAAAGAAAAATGACTGTTTGGGTCTAGCTTATCAGAGTGAAAGCAACCCACATTCTTTTTTTTTTAAATATATATTTTTGTTGATTTCAGAGAGGAAGCAAGAGGGAGAGAGAGATAGAAACATCAATGATGAGAGAGAATCATGGATCGGCTGCCTCTTGCATGCCCCGCACTGGGGATCGAGCCCACAACCCAGGCATGTGCCCTTGACCGGAATCCAACCTGGGACCCTTCAGTCCACAGCATGACACTCTATCCACTGAGACAAACCGGCTAGGGCGCAACCCACATTTTTGTAATTAAAGCCTAATGCTCCCATAACAATATACTGCTAGAATAAAATCCAGACCCGCCATTTGTGCAGCAAGCTAACACAACAAGTGAGCAGGCAGTGAAACGAGTGCAAAAGCATGACTGCTTGTGGGAACACCTCTTCACCCTTCGCCAGCTGTGTGACCTAAGGCAGGTTTCTTCCTTGCCCATTCTACCACCCCGTTTATGCGTAAGTAAAATGGAAACACTAGCAATTACCTAATTGTACTGTTGTGAAGAATAATGAGTTAGCATGCACAGCGCTTAGATCTCTGCCTGGCACAAAGTAAGCACCACCTAAGCAGGTGATGTTCTCAAGTGAACACTCCTGAGAGGAATGCACAACCCTACCTTTCCACACCGGTGGATTACTGGCTTCGGGATGATATTGCTATTCAAATTGTATGCAAAAATGCTCGCCCTTTGTTTCCATTTGTTTAATGAAAAAAGATTTTGAAGATGTTTTAGAAAAAATACTAAAATATTATTTTTAATGTAAATAATTATTAGATGGAGATTTGTAATACCTACCCCCACCTCAAAAAAATATATATGTGCTAAAAAGATTGCCATGTTTTCAGCATATATTAGTAATAACTTATCAAGCATGTGAAAGCATTTCCTAGGTTTGACATTTCTTCAGTCCATTTCAGGATATTGAGGTGGGAACCTAAAGACAGAGGTTCTAGATCTGGCTTCACTATGAACCAAAAACATGAGCATGGGCAAATCTCTTACAGCTGATGCAGAACTCCCTATGAGGTCTTTATTTAGAACAAGGAAGACTTCAGATACAGATGGGTGTGCATTTAAGGGGCAATATGGTACAAATTATTTCATACACCTCATTTCAACCCATTTTTAGAAGGAACTTTAATATACTTCCCCTAACCTTGCTTGGTCTCTGCAGCCAACATTGGGCTTTCTATTTGGATTCCACTTACATAACCATCTTGAAGTGTCCCTTGCTGATGTTCTTCCCATTCCTGGTGCAACAGTATCAATTTTAAACATCTCTTCCCTTGAGTCCAGCAACCCATATGTTACAACATAGCAAGATTAACCTGAAGATGCTCTGACCACAAAAAAGGGTGCTCCCCACACTACCACCACTCCTCTCACCTGTTTGCAGGTTTCTGCCCTACACACATAGCTCCACCTTTTTTCTCTGCTCCTTAAAAGCTCAAGCTTCTGAAACCCTCTGTTCATCCAGGTTCATTTACCCTCTTGCTCCACATCTTTGTGTCCCCCCCCCCCAAAAAAAAAGTGTGTTTTTCTACAGCTTTTCTCAACACAAACTCTGTGATAACTTTCTTGTCCCTGTTTCTATAATAAAAAGTAATCACAGGGTATATATATATATATATATATATATATCCACGTTCTCCTTAAAGGTCATTTAAGTATATGGATTGATTCCACTGAGTATAGATGACCCTATTTGAGGTACTTAAAGAAAATGACTTCAGATGTTATCATTTATCTCACCTGTAACTATTTTAGAGCTTAATGTAATAGAACCACAGAGATAATTATCATAGTTTTTGCTTATTTGGAATTATTTAAAGGGAAACTAGAGAAAAATATGTAAATTTTGAGAGAAAAGGAGATCAGAGGAAAAAGCTTAGAATTTCCATATCCATGTCAATAAATTTAAAGAGACAGAGCTTGATTTCTATTGATTTTGATTATGTCCAATAATTTATTTTGAAAGGAGTAATGAAAACATTTTACTTGAACTGAGTCACATTTATTTTGTAGTGTCTTAGACCCTAGAATTTGATGCGAATTTGTTTTCCTTTATTTTCTCTTTTATTTATATTTTGTTTTTCCACTTTCAACAAAAGTAATACAAACTTAAACATATGTGTGTGTGTATATATGTATGATATATATATATATATACATACACACATACACACACACACACATACACACATAGATAGATACAGAGAGGAAAGGAGAGGGAGAGAGAGAGAAACATCAATGGTGAGAGATAATCACTGATTGGCTGCCTCCTACACACCCCCACAACTCAGGCATGTGCCTGGACCAGGGATCAAACCATGACCTGGTTCACAGGTAGACACTCAACCACTGAGCTACACCAGCCGGACTTATTGCTTAAAGTTTTTAAAAATATTTTACAAATATGGCCCTGGCTGGTTTAGCTCAGTGGATAGAGTGTTGGCCTGTGGACTTAAGGGTCCCGGGTTTGATTCTGGTAAAGGGTTCATGCTGGGGTTGCGGGCTCAATTCCCAGAGGGGGCACATGTAGGAGGCAGCCAATTAATGATTCTCTCTCATCACTGATGTTTCTATCTCTTTCTCCCTTTCCCTTCCTCTCTGAAATCAATTTTTAAAAAAGTTTAAAAAAATATTTTACCAATATGTAACCTAAGTAGTGTTAGGCCTCTATAAATGGCCCCACCCAACATATACACACATGCAAGATAATCACTAAGCTGCTGGTGTATATTCTTCTAGATTTTTCCCCTGTATACATACTAATGTATGCAGAGTGTCCCCAAAAAATGAAAACACACTTCAACAGCTGATAGCTCAATTTTGAAAATGAAATGTATTTTAATAAACACTGCCTTCATAATTATTCAGTGTGTGTATACATTTTTGGGGACACCATACACATACACACACACACACACACACACACACACACACACTCACGTAATCAGCATGTTTTTAAATAGGAAAGATTCCATCACTTACCAAAATAAGCCCCGATATTAGTGAGGAAGTGCCTGTCAGGGCCACGTAGAACTTCGGTGTTAACGTGTTCAAAAACATGCTCACTGAAAAAAGAAAGAGACAGGGAGAAGAACAAAGAATGCATGAGCATGCCAGTAAAAACAACTGCTTCATTTTTCTTTCTGTTGAAATCATTTGTTTCTGGTGATAAGAATTCTTACAACTATAACAAAGCCCCAATAAAATGGTTAGGCACTACACAAGTTCAGAATATTAGGTGTCAGGTTATAAATCCTGAAAGAAAAAAAACTCCATACAAGGAAAAAGAGCACCTTTTTTATTGTTGTGAATGGTTTTCTTGGATTCATCACCATTGAAAAGTCTCATCTAAGCTGGTTATACCTGTCAGTCAAATAATGAAGATGCCCTATATGTGTTGTGGGACCTACACATCTGAGTCTTTGATTAACCAACAAAGCAGTATGTCAGCCTTAAAACAAATAAAAAATAACTATATTCAACAGCTATACTTTCCTGACTGGCTCCTGGCACTCTGTTCACATCAACTATATAATTGCCCTGGTTGCCCATTAAGAAGGTTCACTTACAAAGAAGACACGAACATACAATAGTGTAAAGATAGCCTATTCAATAAATGGTATTGGGGAATTGGACAGATACACGCAAAAAAATGAGACTAGAACACCTTCTTACATCTTACATAAAAATAAACTGAAAATGAATTAAAGATTTCATTGTAAGACTTGAAACCATTAAAATCCTAGAAGAAAGCACAGGTAAAAAATCCTTTGGCATTTCTCCTAATAATATTTTCTTCTGATATTTCTCTTCGGGCAAGGGATACAAAAATAAAAATAAACAAATGAGACTAAACCAAACTAAAAAATTTTTGCACAGCAAAGGAAACCATCAACAAAACGAAACACAACTACTGGATGGAGAAGATATTGGTTAATGATACACCCGATAAGGGGTTAGTATCCAAACTTTATAAAGAACTCATACAACTCAACACCAAAAAAACAAACAACCCAATTAAAAAATGGGCACAGGACCTGAATAGACACTTGTCCAAAGAGGACATGCAGATGGCCAATACATGTATGAAAAGATCCTCAAAGTCACTAACTGTCAGAAAAAATGCAAATTAAAACCACACTAAGATATCACCTCATGCCTGTCAGGAAGGCTCAAGTTAATAAGTAAACAAATAAGTGTGGACATGGATGTGGAGAAAAGCGAACCCTCATGCACTGTTGGTGGAAGTGCAGATTGGACAGACACTGTGGAAAACAACATGGAGGTTCCTCAAAAACTTCAAAATACAACTTCCTTATAACCCAGTAATTCCACATGTTGGTACATATCCAAAGAAATCTGAAACACTAATTTGAAAAGTTATATACAGCCTTTATGCTCACTGCAGCATCATTTATAATAGCCAAAATACAGAAGCATCCCAAGTCCCATCAATAGACAAGTGGATAAAGAAGATGTGGTACATATATACAATGGAATATTATTCGGCCATAAAAAAAGAATGGAATGTTACTAGTTGTAACAACAAGGATGGACCTAGAAGATATTATGCTACGTGAAATAAGTCAGTCCAAAAAAAGGCAAATAGCATATGATTTCACTTATATGTGAAATTTAATAAACAAATAAAATAGAAACAGACTCATAGATACAGAGAACAAACTGATGGTTACCAAATGGGAGGAGGGTTGGAAGATTGGGTCCAAAAGGTAAAGGGATTAGAAGTACAAATTGGTAGTTACAAAATGGTCACAGGGATGTAAAATATAGCATAGGGAATATGGTCAATAATACTGTATTCCCTATGTATGGTGCCAACTGGGTATCTGAATTGTCAGGGAGATCACTTCATAAATTATATAATAGTTTAACCACTATACTGTATACTTGAAACTAATATAAAATAATATTGACTGTCAACTGTAATTGAAGAATTAATAAATGAATAAAAAGGTTAGCTACATATTTTATAAATATATTTTAGTTTATCATTTATAACTAGATATGTCATAAAACTCTGGCTATCACCCAAACAACAACTGACTTAAAAGGCTTTTTACACACATATTCATATTGCTTACTGAATTTGTTTGTGGAAATGTTACAGGGTTCCAGGGCAGGAAGAATAGAGAAACTGAGATAGGAAAGTTAAAACAAGGCCAAGCAGTGTAGGCAGCCAGCTTATAACTAACAAGCCAATATCTTCCCCACCAAGGACACAGAGCAAATGGTTTTTTTTTTTTAAAAAAAAAAACCTCCCTAATGAGAGAATGCAGAAAGGGAGGGGGAAATCAGATAGGAAAAAAAGGCAGTTTTATTCTCTAAGCAGAGAAGCCAGCAGTCTCAAGGCTTGGCAAGATAAAGTTGCCAGGTGCTTTTCATGAGTTCTGGGGAGCCCACAACAAAGTAAAAAAAAAAAAAAAGGAGGGGGGGGGACACCTGGAGAATGAATCTGTACCAAAATAGTCAGCAGAGGAATTTCGAGACCTATAGACAGGAGGGTATATAACACCTCAGACCTCCACCCAATTTGCTCTTCAGAATAGCTGAGAGCCCGTCTGTGCTTCATAAGCCAGACGGTTAGGTTTGCTTGCTTTGCTTTTTCAATGAATATGCATGCTTTAATTGGTTAATAAAATGGCTTTTCACAAGGCAGTCAAGGTCTCTCATATAAACTCATTTATGAGAAGACAAGGATCAAGGCTGAGGACAGCCCTCTCCCACTGACTCAGGGGGCAGTCCTGTCCGGGAATACCTCTGGTGTGGGTGAGAGGTGCCTATAACAGAAGGGGACCATATCCACTCTGGTTTTAAAACGAAGGATATTAGAAGTAGGATTTTGATGTCATTAGGTGAAAAGGTTTGGCATTTGTCCTGATCTCAGCCCAGAAAAGCACCGTTACCACACCACCATGAACAGAGGTCACAGGTCCTAGCAACATGCTCTCTGTTTGTGAATGAGACCATGGACAAAGAATGGAAACATGAGTCCGGCCAGCATGACTCAGTGGATTGAGCATCAACCTATGAACCAGGAGGTTACGGTTCAATTCCTGGTCAGGGCACAAGCCCGGGTTGCGGGCTCGGAGGCAGCCAATCAATGATTCTCTTTCATCATTTATGTTTCTACTAGAAGCCCGTTGCACGAAGTTTTGTGCAATAGACCTTCCTTCACCTGGCTGATCGGCCGGTGGCCAGAGGAAAACTGGTGCTGGCGGAAAACTGGTGCCGGCAGCCATGCAATCGGCCACCCCGAGTTCCGCCACCGGCGCCTTCTGCCGGCTCCATGGGTCCTCCCATAGCACCGGCCATTGGGGCCGGCGGGAGGAGGGGGGGGGCGGGGATTCGTGAGTCCCCGCCCCCCCGCTCCTCCCGCCAGCCCAATCAGCCACCCCGAGTCCCGCCCCCAGCCTCCCACCAGCCCAATCGTGGGCAGAGCGAAGTGATGATTATTTGCATACTTCCCTTTTATTAGGTAGGATATCTCTCTCACTCTCCTTCCTTTCTGAAATCAATAAAAATATATATATTTTTAAAAAGAATGGAACCATGAATCAGACACAGTTCCCACACTCCAAAAGGTCACTTGGGAAGCAAACAAATAAACAAGCAATTACCATAAAGTTTGATGAATGTATATATAGTCTCTGTGCATAGAATTTTATGAAAACACATAAAAAGAACGCATCTCAGGCTGGGGGTCTGGGAAGAGGACTAGGAGAATACGTAGACCTTAACCAGACCAAAGAGGGCAGGAGGAGGGATGGAAGGACAATGTGAGCAAATGAAGGGGCCTGGTTTGAGATGCTGAGCAAACAGCACAGCCTTTCTAAGCAGTTGTGCCAGTTGAGGTGGGAAGGAACTTGAGCTATGAACCCTTTGCAAAGAAGCAGATGTGGAAAAATACACAGATTCCATCCTTCCTGGCTAGGGGAATCCTCTCAATAAACCATCCTACCTCTGTACCCACTCTTAAAATGAAATTGACTTGTGGTCTATCATTTGTAATCACAAGAGTCTGGACCAGCGGTTCTCAACCTGTGGGTCGCGACCCCTTTGGGGGTCAAACGACCCTTCCACAGGGGTCGCCTAAGACCATTGGAAAACACAGATATTTACATTACGATTCATAACAGTAGCAAAATTACAGTTATGAAGTAGCAACGAAAGTAATTTTATGGTTGGGGGTCACCATAACATGAGGAACTGTATTAAAGGGTCGCGGCATTAGGAAGGTTGAGAACCACTGGTCTGGACTAACACAATGTGTTCAGTCAGAAGTCATGACTTGACTACATAAACACTTTCTGAGAGATAGAGGAAGGCACAGAAGGAGAGATCAGCCTAGAGCTGTAAGACAAGAGGAGGTACAGCTGAGGTGGCTTTGCTTGGCCATTATAAAAAACAAAAACATATTGATTTGTTATTTCCCACACAACAATCTGTGGAAGGAGGCAGATTTCTAAAAAGGAAAAAAACAAAATATAAACCAAACAACCCTAGTTACAAATCTAGAGCTGGTAACTGCCAGCCTGATTCTGAAGTGCCTAAAATTCTCAAAATTCCCCTTCTTACATTATCATTGATCCCACATTTCTGATTATTTTTAAAAAGTCACCAGAACAGAGGATTCATTTGTTACTCTATAGTTATGAACACTCATATCTGTACTATGTACTTTTTAGTAACTTTCTAAGGACAAACTAAGCATTGAATTCAATAAAATCCACACTTCTAAAAGATAGAGAAAAGATTAGCCTGAATTAAAAGTGCTTTAGTAATTCCAACAAACTGGACAACCTGGAGGAAATGGACATATTCCTAGAAAAATATAACCTTCCAAAACTCAATCAGGAAGAATCTAAACATCTCAATAGGCCAATAACTATGGAAGAAATTGAAGCAATCATCAAAAAGCTTCCAGCAAACAAAAGCCCGGGGCCAGACGGCTTCATAGGGGAGTTTTACCAAACATTCAAGGAAGAACTAAAACCTATCCTCCTCAGACTTTCCAAAAAATTCAAGAGGAAGGAACACTTCCAAGCTCCTTCTATGAAGCCAGCATCACCCTACTACCAAAACCAGATAAAGACAACACAATGAAAGAGAATTACAGACCAATATCCCTCATGAACATAAATGCCAAAATCCTCAACAAAATTCTAGCAAATCGGATCCAGCAGTATATCAGAAAGATCATACACCATGACCAAGTAGGATTTATCCCAGGAATTCAAGGATGGTACAATATCCACAAATCAATAAATGTGATACATCACATAAACAAATTGAGAGATAAAAATCACATAGTCATATCAATTGATACAGAAAAAGCATTTGACAAAATGCAACACCCTTTCTTGATAAAAACTCTCAACAAGGTGGGAATAGAAGGATCATACCTCAACATAATAAAAGCTATGCATGATAAACCCACAGCTAACATCATACTCAATGGGCAAAAACTAAAACCATTTTTCCTAAGAACAGGAACAAATCAGGGATGCCCACTCTCACCACTCCTGTTCAACATAGTACTGGAAGTATTAGCCTTTGCAATTAGACAAGAAGAAGAAATAAAAGGCATCCAAATTGGAAAATAAGAAATAAAGCTGTCCCTATTTGCAGATGACATGATATTGTACATAAAAAAACCGAAAGACTCCATCAAAAAATTAATAGACTTAATAAATGAATTCGGCAATGTAGCAGGACACAAAATTAATGCCAAGAAATCTATGGCATTTCTGTACACCAATAGGGAACTTACAGAAAGAGAGACTAAAAAAGCAATCCCATTTACCATCGCACCAAAAAAATTAAGATACCTAGGAATAAACTTAACCAAGGAGGTAAAAGACCTATATGCAGAAAACTACAGGACACTGAAAAAAGAGATAGAGGAAGACGTAAACAGATGGAAGAACATACCATGTTCATGGATTGGTAGAATCAACATCATTAAAATGTCCATACTACCCAAAGCAATCTATAGATTAAATCCACTCCCCATCAAAATACCAATGGCATATTTCACAGACCTAGAAAGAACTCTCCAAAAATTCATCTGGAATAAAAAAAGACCCCGAATAGCCACAGCAATCCGGAGAAAGAATAATAAAGTAGGTGGGATCTCAATACCAGATTTCAAGCTGTATTACAAAGCCACTGTTCTCAAAAAACAGCCTGGTACTGGCACAAGAACAGACATATAGATCAATGGAATAGAATAGAGAATCCAGATATTGACCCAAACCACTATGCTCAATTAATATTTGACAAAGGAGGCATGAACATACAATGGAGTCAAGACAGTCTCTCTTCAACAAATGGTGTTGGGAAAATTGGACAGATACATGCAAAAAAATTAAACTAGACCACCAACATACACCATACACAAAAATAAACTCAAAATGGATACAGGACTTAAACATAAGACAGGAAACCATGAAAATACTAGAGGAATCCACAGGCAGCAAAATCTCAAACATATGCCGAAAGAACTTCTTCACTGATACTGCTCCTAGGGCAATGGAAGCTAAAGAGAAAATAAACAAATGGGACTACATAAAAATAAAAAGCTTTTTCACAGCAAAAGAAACCATCAACAAAACAACAAGAAAGCCCACTGTATGGGAGAACATATTTGCAAATGTTATCACTGATAAAGGTTTAATCTCCAACATCTACAGGCAACTTATATAACTTAATAACAGGAAGATAAATGATCCAATAAAAAAATGGGCAACGGACCTAAATAGAATCTTTTTGAAAGAAGACAGAAGGAAGGCCAAGAGACACATGAAAACATGCTCAAAGTCACTAATTATCCAAGAGATGCAAATCAAAATGACAATGCGGTACCATCTCAACCTGTCAGAATGGCTATCATCAACAAATCAACAAATGACAAGTGTTGGCAAGGATGCGGAGAAAAAGGAACCCTTGTGCACTGCTGGTGGGAATGCAGACTGGTGCAGCCACTGTGGAGAACAGTATGGAGTTTCCTGAAAAAAACTAAAAATGAAACTCCCATTTGACCCAGTAATCCCACTCCTTGGAATGTATCCTAAGAAACTAGAAACACCAATCAGAAAGGATATATGCACTCCTATGTTCATAGCAGCACAATTTACAATAGCTAAGATTTGGAAACAACCTAGGTGCCCATCAGCAGATGACTGGATCAGAAAACTATGGTACATCTACACAATGGAATACTATGCTGCCATAAAAAAGAAGGAATTTTCACCATTTGCAGCAACCTGGATGGAACTGGAGAGCATTATGCTAAGTGAAATAAGCCAGTCAATGAAAGAAAAATACCACATGATCTCACTCATTTGTGGATAGTAAAGAACATTATAAACTGATGAACAAAAAGATAGATACAGAAGCAGTAAAGCATCAAACAGACTGTCAAATTACAGCGGGAAGGTTAGGGAGAGGTGGAGGAGATAAGAGATCAACCGAAGGACTTGTATGCATGCATATAAGCATAACTAATGGACACAAAACACTGGGGGTGAGGGCTTGTATGGGAGTGGGGTGGGGGACAATGGTAAGATATGCACACATATAAAACCTTAATAAAAAAATGGGAAAAAATAAAATAAAATAAAAGTGCTTTAGTAGCCCTACTATGAACTTCCCAGAAACAAATCATAAAAGAAGGAGAGGAAAGGTTTTCTACTGAAAACTGGCTTGCTAATCCATTAATCATCAAGAATTAACTGATAGTCCTGGCCAGTATGCCTCAGTTGGTTGAGCACCATCCCATGCACCAATGGGTTACCAGTTCATAACCAGGGCACATAAGCAGGTTGTGGGTTTGACCCCCAGTTAGGGGTGCGTGCAGGAGGCAACCAAATCAATATTTCTCTCTCCCTCTCCCTTCCTCTCTCTCTAAAATCAATAAAAACATTTTTTAATTCTTTGATAAATGAACAAATTATTTGAGTTTTTTAAAGAGAGAAAAAGAAACATTTCGCTCATCTGGTTTTATTTCATTAAGATTGTATAGCAACAGTAATTAATAATTAAAATATATTTTTCTATTATATCTGGTTACAGAAAGCTGACTAGAGTTGGGAGAGATAATAATGAGCATTCAAAGAAATAAAGATACAAATAAAGAGAAAAGCAGGAACAGAAACATTTAGAGAGTGTAAGGTGCTCATTTAAGAACCTACTGATCTTATAGTCTTACTGGATATTCTGGCTAAAATCATTAAGGCATGGCATTTGGCAAATCAATGCTTAATACTTGCCACTTCAATCTACCTATTACTTAATGTTTAGAACAAAAGCACTTTCACTTACTAGAGAATTAATTTTCACATCAACCTCACTATGTCACAGCTGAAGGGTGACAAAGACCTAAAAACCAGTGGCCCTGCCCTCAAAGCTCAGGCTCATGGCATGACAGGGCACACATGGGGATACTGATGAGAGCCTATTAAGGAATAAAATAGCGAAAGGAAAACAGTAGCCTATCACTGGCAAAGGAAAAGAAGCTATAAATAATGAATGTTTTTAATACTGTACTTATTTTTACTTCTGACCTTTAAAAATAAGTCCACTGTGATCTTATCATTGGTGTGTGCTGCCCCAGGGTGGAAAGGCAGGAAGCCGCCCTGAAAGAGGGAGGAACCTAGTTAAAGGCCTCCCCAATACATGAAGGCTGTACACACAGGCCAAACTGCCTTACAACCAAGGAGTATCTTGACTAGTTTCACCAGGGTCACCAGCAATTACTTTTAAAAATATGAGGCCTGATAATGTACCTAAAAATTGGTGTATGCGCTTTGAAACATAAACTGGATTTTCCTGAAATGTCCAGGCACATCACTACTTGCTAGGACTAGACAAAGCAAATTCAAAAACAAACTGGTAAAGATTAACCTAGCTTTGTGAACAATAAAATTCTCCTAATGTGCTATTTCAACCCAGAGACAAAAATTAAGGCTTTTCATTTGATCCAGCCGGGCACTCCCAACAGGTCACACTGGCTCAAAGAATAGCTCACCAGTTATCCAGGGGCAGCCTCTGGGGCTGCATCATGGAGCGTCTGAATTTGCTGAACTTTAACTTGGCAAGGTCTTCTCATTTAATTAATGAGTAATTGGGAAGAAACTAAGTATGGCCCTAAGAGGAAACTTGGTAGGAGGGTTAGATACAAGGATCAAAAATTAAGTGACCTCTATGAATCATAGGAGAGAGGATATAAGAACATAATACAACAGGTGACTGTGGGAAGTGAAGAATCACTCTGGTGAGCGGGAACTAGAATACCAGAGGGCTTATTCAGGAATCACGTGTAATGGGCCTGTGAGGAGCCAGCCTCGTTTCTGGCCCTCGTGACAATAAGAGCCTCCTTCCATATTCTTCAGAGCACAAGTTATTCCCAAGTTCCACTCCTGGAAAAGACCTGTGAAACAGAGTGAGCACATAACCCTGTATGTTTGTCTCCGTGGACATAGTGCACCTCACACAGAGCCCTGGAATGAAGAGGCTAAGGAAACATTAAAGAGTTGGAGGTACTGACTAGATAGAACTGGATAGCAGTTCTACAACAACAACCCAAAATGTGGATCTGCTTTGTCCTGTGCTCCTTTTAATGCCTCATTAAAATATGGCATGTGAAACAGAAAAAAAACTAAAAAAAAAAAAAAATCAGCAATCATTTCAAACGTTAGGGAAAAATATCTCTGAAAACTAAGATTAAAGAAACTACTGTAAGCTTATTTAGGCTGTAAAACTGCAAAAGCATGGATGGACCTGGAGAGTATTATGCTAAGCGAATAAGCCAGTCAGAAAAAGACAAATACCATATGATCTCACTAGTATGTGGACTCTAATGAACAAAATTAAGTAATGATAGAACCAGAAACATGGACTCATGGAACAGACTGGCCAGCGCCCAAGGGCATGAGGATGGGGTGACTGGATGAAGAAGGTGAAGGGATCCGCTAAAGAACATATATGCATACCCCATGGACAGGAACAATAGTGTGGTGAAGGCCAAGGGAGGGGGAGGTGAAAGAGGGGAAGGTGAGCAAAGTGGGTGAAAAGGGGGACATCTACAATAATGTCAATGTTAAAAAATGTTAATATAATAATAGTAGTAGTTGTTGTAGTAGTCATAGCAGCTATACTAGCATTTACTGAACACCTTTTATGTGCCAAGCACTGTGTTATGGACAACAGGCCAAGGAGTAAATCACCTGCATTGTGATTTGTCCTTGTACTAAACATGGATGCCCTACAAAACAGATGAAGAGCCAGTTAAGAGATGGGTCCTTTTATTTTATTTTATTTTTTTTAATATATTTTATTGATTTTTTACAGAGAGGAAGGGAGAGGGATAGAGAGCTAGAAACATCGATGAGAGAGAAACATCGACCAGCTGCCTCCTGCACACCCCCCACCGGGGATGTGCCCGCAACCAATGTACATATGCCCTTGACCGGAATCGAATCTGGGACCTTTCAGTCCCCAGGCCGATGCTCTATCCACTGAGCCAAACCGGTTTCGGCAATAGATGGGTCCTTTTAACTGGATTCTAGTCGCTAGAGGAGTTATTAAACTTGAGGGTGAGTTTGAAGGCAGCCATTTTAGAAGGCAAAGAAATTGTTGAATTCCCCAGATGGACCATATGCTCCTAAATTTCTGATCTCTGCCTTACTAGATGCTGTGGGAACCATCAATTCAGCCACAGGCTACAAGGAGCATACTGGAATAGTTTAATCCACATTGGCATTTTTCCCTGTGAGAATAGGTGATATTCTCTTCTCTTACCTCACTGTTCTTTCAAACCTACGAAATCTCTTATTTCCTGTCAGCTTCCATTAAGGTTGCAACTTCACTTCTGCCCTTCCTCATTTACCAGAGGATGAAAGCATGAAAATGGAAACTTTAACAGTTTAGTCTGCACATATGCTAATTTTGAAAAGACTTCCAGATTGCACAGCTTTTAAAATTACAGAATTTGACACTGTGATGGACAAAACCCTAAGATGCCCCCAAAGGCCTTCTGGTGTTCATATCTCTATGGTGGGACATGTAACTTACTTCGAACACAGATATGTGCGATACCATCTTGGTAGCAGACATGCAGAGGCTCTCCTTGTTGGTTCAATGAAGCCAGGTGGCCATGTCGAGAAGCCCATGTAGCAATGGGCTACAAGCAGCCTCTAGGGGCTGAGTTTGGCCTCCGGCCAACAGCCGAAGTGAAACTGAAGCCCTCAGTTCTATAACAATGATATCTGCCAATGGCCTGAGTGAACTTGGAAGTAGATTCTCCCTCAGTTGAGCCTGCAGATAAGATCACAGCCTGGTTGACACCATGATTACAGCCTGGTGAGACCCAGGGCAAAAGACCCAGCTAAACTGTGTCTGCAGTCCTGACCCACAGAAACCATGAGGTAATAAATGTGTTGTTTTAAGCTGCTATATGTGTACTCATTTGTTATGTAGCAATATAAAATGTACCTAATCATGTATAATTCATAAAAGTAAAAATTAATGTGGCATCTGAAACTCTGGCTAACTGCAGTATGCCCAGAAAGGGTGCTAAGACGTGCCAACTCTATCTGCCCCAAGAGCTTCTTTCATAAATAAAATGCACCTTCAAACTCTGTTGCCATAACATGTTATTCCACATGCTAATTGTCTTTGCAAATCCAGTAATTGTCTTTGCAAATCCAGTAATACTAAAATAGAAGCTGAAAGAAAAATTTTTTTTAAATATGGAAAGCAAGTATGTTATGGACAACAGGCCAAGGAGTAAATCACCTGCATTATTATTTGTCCTTGTACTAAACATGGATGCCCTACAAAACAAATGAAGAGCCAGTTAATAGATGGGTCCTTTTAACTGGATTCTAGTCGCTAGCGGAGTTATTAAACTTGAGAGTGAGTTTGAAGGCAGCCATTTTAGAAAGCAAAGAAATTGTTGAATTCCCAAAAATGGACCATATGCTGTTGCCATAACATGTTATTCCACATGCTAATGTGTAATTGTCTTTGCAAATCCAGTAATACTAAAATAGAAGCTGAAAGAAAACTTTTTTTTTAATATGGAAAGCAAGTATCTTCATTTTACCCCAGTGAATTACATTTTTTTTCCTATGCACATTTTAAATATACAACATTTGTATGTTTCAAAAAACCTTACAAAACCTGTTTTACATCTGGGCACAGCATCAGTCCAAAGAAGACTGAAAGCCAAGCACACCGTGGGCACTTTTTCTAATTTGTTGCTTCTGCTTCCCCTCTCCTTGCCTTTCACCCTGGTCTCCTTGGGCTCTGATAAGGTCATGAGCTTTTATGCATCACAATCCCCTTGATAAATCCTGTGGCATTTAGCCTTGTGAGAAAAAAGACATAGGACATGAAAGTGTATTTTTAGACTCATTCCTACGGCAAGAACCCCTCATAAATCATTCTGTCTACTCTTCCCCATACCTTGATGTTGCCATGGCAACTTTACAGGTAGGTAAACTGTTCTGCTTTCCTGGGCATCTGGCTCTACTGAGAAGTAGAGCCAAGCACATTCTTTCTCTTCTCAGCTGTAATCCTGGGAACTCTATGAATCAGTATTCAGTCTTCTTGGCTCCTCGCCCTTGCTGGGGAAGGCCATCTGTCATGCCATGAAGGATTGTCCAAAGCCAGATACCTACAAACCTCAGTAACCCTCAGGGACATGTGAACCAAGATCTCAGATTATCTGTCCCCTTTTATGAACAAGAGAAAGGCTTATATAAGTCTAATTACATTCTTAGCTATTTAAAATATGTTTGATTTAGGATTAAAGACCATTTTATGAGTCTTCCTGTTTAACATCAAGAAGAAAAAAAGGCATATCTGTCTCGAATGGGAAAAGTTATGCTGCAAAGAGAAAGAGGCCCTGTGGAGAAATGGTCCTCAGGGCTCCAGGCACCTCTAGCCTCCGAGCACTCACTGTGCCTCAATCCTCCAGCACCCAGCACAGAGCCTGGCCAGAGAGGTACTCAATGTTTGGTGAACTCTGAATGACTGCATAAGGGCAGAGTGCTAGGTGATGACATTGCAAATTCCCCAGGATTTCTGATTTTAAAGATCTTCCTTTATCTGGAAAAACTTTAGTCTTTGATAACTGGGACCTATTCTTCTGAGGTAGGTGTGTGTGTGTGTGTGTGTGTGTGTGTGTATGTGTGTGTGTGTGTTTCTATCCCCAGAGTACTTGTGCAATGTGAGATGCTTATTAGGTAGACTGAATGACCAACCATTGATAAATTGAGAAGGTCCCAGACATACTTATATTATCCTCACAGAGCAAGATCTTGGCTATAGAATGCTCACAAATTATTCATTTGGGATAGTTAATGACTTACACATTAAACACCAAAAACACTTCATTTTAAAGCAATTTTACAAAGAAATCTTTCCAAAACGCATTCCATATTTGACTGCATCTTTAAAGAGAATATCCTAGAAATATTTCAATCTTTAATTGCTGGCTCCAAGTCACCAAAATGAACATAAATTGTAGTACTGTGCGAGCATGCAGCAATGTTTTCAAAAACTCTTCAAGTACTCAGTACTTTTTCCCTCCAAACTGAAATGATCCCAGACTAATGTGTTTTTTGTGTCTTTATCATACTATTTTTATCACATGATATGTTATCAGGTATTAATTATTATTTGTTGTTATTGTGTGCCTGCTTCAAATTGCTCTCTCTCCTTCTTAACATGCTACCTAAAACTCTATTGCTGCCTCAAAGGCAGGTAACCAACTTTGGTCATTCAATAAATATTTGTGCTTAATGTATGATAGGCTGTGTAAAATGCTGGGGATACAAAGATATATGATACATAGTTCTTGTCCTAAAGTAGCTCTGGGTTTGTGGAAGAGACAGACATGGAAACAAATTAAATGGCAATTCTGAGTGTTGCTCTAGAAATACATAGTTTGTTCTTCTAACTCAACCTTGCGCGGCGGGGGTGGGGGGTGGGCAGAACAAAAAAGCTGCTAAGCAGAACCCCAAGGATGTGCATTAGAACTATCCTATCTAATAAAATAGTAATATGCAAATTGACCATACCTCCGCTACACCCACAAGCCACGCTCACCAGCCAATCAGGTGCGAGTATGCAAATTAACCCAACCAAGATGGCTGCGGCCACGGAGCAAACAGGAGGCTTGGGTTTCCCTGGCAATGGAGGAAGCCAAGCTTCCCACACACCCTGGCCAGCCTAGGCCTCCACTCAAGGCTACAAAGTTTCAATTATAGAAGATAAATAAATCCCAACAAAAATGGCTGCAGCCATGGAGCAAACAGGAGGCTTGGGTTTCCCTGGCAATGGAGGAAGACAAGCATCCTGCACACCCTGGCCAGCCCAGGCCTCCGCTCAAGGCTACAAAGTTTCAATTATAGAAGATAAATAAATCCCAGATACCAGGGCCTCCGCTTGGGTCGCCGGGGTGTGTGGCCGGCCTGCAAACCACCACAGGCCCCTTGCCCAGGCTGCCCCACACCCCAAGGGAACCCCCACTCTGATCCAGGACACCCTTCAGGGCAAACCAGCTGGCCCCCACCCATGCACCAGGCCACTATCCTATCTAATAAAAGATATGCAAATTGACCGTCACTCCAACACACAAGATGGCTGCCCCCATGTGGTCAAAGATGGCTGCCCCCATGTGGACACAAGATGGCTGCCACAAGATGGCCAGCAGGGAAGGGCAGTTGGGAGGGAGCAGGCCAGCAGGGGAGGGCAGTTGTGGGCAATCAGGCCAGCAGGGGAGGGCAGTTGGGAGGGACCAGGCCTGCAAGGGAGGGCAGTTGGGAGCAATCAAGCCTGCAGAGGAGGGCAGTTAGGCATGACCAGGCCGGCAGAGGAGGGAAGTTGGGGCGACCGGGCCTGCAGGGGAGAGCAGTTGGGGGGGGACCAGGCCTGCAGGGGAGAGCAGTTAGGGGTGACCAGGCCTTCAGAGGAGGGCAGTTAGGTGTGACCAGGCTGGCAGAGGAGGGAAGTTGGTGGCGACCGGGCCTACAGGGAAGGGCAGTTGAGGGGGACCTAGGCCTGCAGGAGAGAACAGTTGCGGGGGGGACCAGGTCGGCAGGGGAAGGCAGTTGGGAGGGACCAGGCCTGCAAGGGAGGGCAGTTAGGGGCAATCAAGCCTGCAGAGGAGGGCAGTTAGGGGTGACCCAGCCTGCAGGGGAGGGCAGTTAGAGGCAAACAGGCTGGCAGGGGAGTGGTTAGGGGGTTATCAGGCTGACAGGCAGAAGCGGTTAGGGGCAATCAGGAAGGCAGGCAGGCGAGCAGTTGGGAGCCAGCAGTCCTGGCTTGTGAGAGGGATGTCTGACTGCCTGTTTAGGCCCGATCCTACCGGGCAGTCGGACATTCCTCAAGGGGTCCCAGATTGGAGAGGATGCAGGCTGGGCTGGGGGGACAACCCCTCTGTGCACAAATTTTGTGCACCGGGCCTCTAGTGTAAAATAAGACCTGTGGTCTCCCATTGTAACTCTTTGATGCTCATCTGTATGTGCTATGTACACTGGCATTTTTTTTTTTTTTTTCTTAGAGCTTGGTGGTTTGGGGAGTTGAAATGACTGAACTGCTGAGTTCTAGAAAAGCCAGGTGTCACCGTAGTGAGCTGTAATGAACAATTCTACAGAATGGCTGTAATCAGTTTTGTAGAAGAACACTCTCAGTGGTTCTTGTGTTCACACTGGTGCTCCAACAGGCTCCTCACAGCATCAGTTATGCAAAATGTGCTTGGACTTTCCATCATCTTGACAAGCATTTAGTCACCAACTCCTCATGTACCCCTCCTTTATTGGAAGTTCTTTTTAAAATTATATAGAAGCTTTAGAAGGTTTGCAAGTTGAATGTCACAACTCATTACCAAATGGGCCAGAATAGAGATAACTACCTAAAAGTTTTCAAAATACTTGTGGCAATCAACTGGTTGAACAGATAATTATTAAATCTCAAACGCATGAAAGCCCTGGCTACGTGGCTCAGTTGGTTGGTTAGAGCATCATCCCTATACGCCAAGGGTGTAGGTTTAATCCCCAATTAGGGCACATACAAGAATCAACCAATGAATGCATAGATAAGTGGAACAACAGATCTCTCTCCCTCTCTCAAATCAATAAAAATAAATGCATGGAAATAACTAAGAAAGGTAAGAATAGTAACAAGAGTAATGGAATAACCATCCACTTTTTAAAAATTTTTTCAGTAAATGCTCTATATTTACTAATATCAGCTAACTCATTCATTTATCCAAATGTACTTAACTTATAAAAAGTACAAGACTCTCAACTAGAACCTGGAGTTGAAAAATAAAAAGATGAGAATGATCCTCCCCTTGAAAAGGGAAAATAAGATGCCCACACAAATAACACAGGACAGAATAGGAAACATATCAGAAAAGAGGTACAGATACAACCTAAAGGAATAAGCTATTACTTCCAAGTAGAAGGATTAGAGAGCTTGATGAAGGAGATGTCCTTCTGGGCTTTAAAAGAAGGATAAGCTTGGAGCATGAGATTGTAGATGAGAATAGAGACAGTATGGATCCCAGACAGATATAACACACACAAAGGAAGTGAGCTGGCATAGAGGGCAGATGAGGAGAAGCAGTGGGAGAGGGAGAGAATGCTGGCTCAAATGTCAGGTCAAGACTTCATATGGCAAAGAGTGAGAAGATACCCACCACTGGTAAACGGAGATGTGACTGAGATGATGTATTTTGTAGTAATGAAGCAGTGTGTAAAATGGATAGCTTTGAGAGTCATTTGAGTGGTGAACTCCGGTAATACCACTAGGGTGGGAAGTTGGGCATTCACATGGTGCAGAATTAAATTCAAGAAGAAACCAAGATGGGGAGAAACCAAGATGGCAGCATAGGTAAACACCTAAACTGCTGCCTCGCACAACAATATCAAAACTACAACTAAAAGACAAAACGGACACCATCCAGAACCACAGGAAAGCTGGCTGAGTGGAACTTCTACAACTAGAAGGAAAGAGGAAAGGACATTGAGACTCAGGGGATCTGTGGAAGGCAGAGGTCCAGAGGTGCATGCGCGCAGAGAGGATTGACGGCTGAGTGCACCGGTGGCTGAGTGCGCAGCTGGCTTTCTAAAGCGGGAGGAAGACAGAAGTTCCCAACGGCGCTGAACTCCAGTTCCGGGCGAGTTTCTGGGAAACCAGACTCATTCGGGGAGAAACTGGACTGTCTGGCAGCAGGTGAAACTTGAGGGCAGCTTTCTCTCAGAGGTGCTTACAGCGATTACCGAGGGACACTGAGACCCAGGGGCCTCATAGGGCAGGACTTAGGGGAAGCCAAGGCTGTCTGCTCCGCCCTGAGACTCCGCCCCATCTAAGCTGAACACAGAGGCTTTTGCAAGTCTTCTCCCATAAGGGTGTCTCCAGCACAGAAGTTCTCCGAGTGTAGACACAGCTGATCCTCACAGCCAATTGGCCTGGAAGTCAATTCCTCTCAGTGATACCAACAACAATCAAGACTTAACTACAACAAGACTGTGCACACAGCCCACAAAGAGGTGCACCAAAAGTGTCCACCTCAGGTAACTGGGGAGGCTGAGCCACTGGGCCATATAGGACACCTACCACACAAAGCTACTCTACCAACTCAGGGAAGCAGCAAAAATGTGGAGACAAAGAAACAGATCACAAATGAAAGAAATGGAGGAAAGCAAACAACTGGATATAGAGTTCAAAACCCACAGTTATAAGGTTTTTCAAGAATTTCCTAGAAAAGGCCGATAAATTTAGCAAGACCCTCGAGGATATGAAAAAGGACCAACTAGAAATTAAACACACACTGACTGAAATAAAAAATATTATACAGAGACCTAACAGCAGACTAGAGGAATGCAAGAATCAAGTCAAAGATTTGAAATACAAAGAAGCAAAAAACAGTCAGAAAAACAAAAAAAAAAAAGAATCCAAAAATTTGAAGATAGTGTAAGGAGCCTCTGGGACAATTTCAAGTGTACCAACATCAGAATTATGGGGGTGCCAAAAGAAGAGAGAGAGCAAAACATTGAAAACCTATTTGAAGAAATAATGACCGAAAACTTCCCCCACCTGGTGAAAGAAATAGACTTACAAGTCCAGGAAGCGCACACATCCCTAAACAAAAGGAATCCAAAGAGGACCACACCAAGACACATCATAATTAAAATGCCAAGAGCAAAAGACAAAGAGAGAATACTAAAAGCAGCAGGAGAAAAACAGTTAATTACCTACACGGGAGCACCCATACGACTGTCAGCTGATTTCTCAACAGAAACTATGCAGGCCAGATGGGAGTGGCAAGAAATATTCAAAGTGATAAAGAGCAAGAACCTACAACCAAGATTACTCTACCCAGCAAAGCTATCATTCAGAATTGAAGGTCAGATAATGAGCTTCACAGAGAAGAAAAATCTAAAGGAGTTCATCACCACCAAACCAGTATTATATGAAATGCTGAAAGGTATTCTTTAAGAAGAGGAAGAAGAAGAAAAAGGTAAAGATAAAAATTATGAACAACAAATACATGTCTATCAACAAGTGAATCTAAAAATCAAGTGAATAAAAAATCTGATGAACAGAATAAACTGGTGAATATAATAGAATCAGGGGCATAGAAAGGGAGTGGACTGACAATTCTCGGGGGGAAAGGGGTGTGGGGGGTGCCGGAAGAGACTGGACAAAAATCGTACACCTATGGATGAGGACAGTGCGGGGGAGGTAAGGGCAGAGGGTGGGGTGGGAACCGGGTGGAGGGAAGCTATGGGGGGAAAAAAGAGGAACAATTGTAATAATCTGAACAATAAAGATTTATTAAATTTAAAAAAATTTCAAGAGTTGCTCTAACAATGTGGCATGCAGGGTGAGAGTCTGGAGAACGTTGGTGAAGTGGGGCCAAAATCAAACTGCAAGTGATTAGCGACAGTGAGGGAAATTGTGGCAGCAAGCACAGGCTGCAGCTACAGTGAGTCTTGCAGGAAAGAGATGAGAGTTTATCATTAAGTGTGACTTAAGTTCAAAGAAAATATAAATAGCACCTTATGAGTTAGGTGTGAATTAGGAATAAAACTCAAACTTTTATTTCACTGCAACAAGATCAATCCTCCTAAGAAATCCTAAAAGAATGATTAAAACAGCCCAGCTAGAATGACTCAGTTGGTTGAGCATCGTCCTGTGTACTGATGCCAGTTTGATTCCCGGCCAGGACACATACCTGGGTTGCGGGTTCGATCACCAGTAGGGGCATGTACAGAAGGCAACCGGTTGGTGCTTCTTTCTCACATCCATGTCTCTCTCTCCCTTTCTCTCTATAAGCATGTCCTCAGGTAAGGATTAAAAAGAAAACATTTTTTTTTTTTAAATGAAGCACTTTATTTGACAGGATTTTGAACCTGACAATTACACATTTGGATAATCCTGTTTGATCAGTTAGGATTAAATGGCAAAATAAAAATAAATATGTTTCTTATTATATTTATTCTGATTTTTGTACTTTCTGTTAATTTACTTGCTCTGCTTTGAAACCCTCTGCTAACTTACAGCTAAAGAGTCTGCCTCAAAGAAAGATAATGGTTTGAGCAGACAGAGAAGCAACTAGAGGCCATGGGGTAGTAAAATTCAAATAGGATTTTTAAGTTAGTTATTTCTTTCCATTACATTCTCCAAAAGTTCAAAGACTAACTTCTCTTTTGAGTGAAAAGCAGCCCATAACAGAGGTCTGCTGTAAACTGTGGTAAGGCTATTTCCCTCTGGGTGAGGGTGCATAACACACAGAGATAACAAGCCACAGGGGAAACCACTAGACAGGCCAATATTTTAGTTGTCAGCTGCTCCAACTGCCCGGTTGTCCAAAGTAAGGCTTCATCATTTTCAAATCCAGTAACTAGATCTGTCTTTACATTTGCATCAAATGACTGGTTACTATTCCAGAGGACACCTGAAATTATTTCCCTCAGTCCGGGGCTGGCAGCAAATTGTAAGTGGTAAATCACAAATGCACCTGTCTTTCATGTCCACAGGTAACAGTCCCAGGGAATTAGAGCACTGGTATTTTCAAATATTGGTAAGCCAACTTTAAAAAAAATCTCTTAGGAGATGCAAATAAATTCCAGATGTCATCCCTAATACAAATGCTCCCAATCCTTTTGGATGGCCTTTTTCTCCCTTTCAAATCTATTCTGTCTCAAATAGTTTTCAGACATCGTCAAGCTTCTCTGTGAATGACCCAGTCATTGTAATATAAAAAAGAAAGAGAATAATAAAAGGAACATATTTGTACCAAAAGAAAGAAAGAGAGAAAGTTAGTTAGTTAGTTGCAGGTTTTTAGTTAGCAATTGCCTAATGCAATGCATAGATCCTTAGAGCCCAGGCAATTTACCTCCAGGTAGATCAGTAGTTGGTTAAAACCCAAGGTTAAGGAGGCCACAGTCTTGGGTCTGAATGAGTCAATGAACCTCATACCAAGAAATCATGTGCCACAAACTCAGAAGCCACCCTTTACAAATGAGTATTACCACTGGGAGGACAACCATTACATTACTATAAAAACAACCCTGTTTTAAAAGTGGATTACATTTTTTTGTTTGTTAATCCTCACCCAAGGATAGTTTTCCATTGATCTTTTAGAGAGAGTGGAAGAGAAAGGAAAAGACAGAGAGAAACATCGATGTGAGAGAAACACGATTGGTTACCTCCTGCATGTGCCCTGACCAGGGCCAGGGCCTGGGAGGAGCCTGCAACCAAGGTAGGTGCCTTTGACTGGAATCGAACCGGGACCCTTTGGTCCACAGGCCAATGCTCTGTCAACTGAGCAAATCCGGCTAGGGAAAACGTGGATTAATTTTTAAGGTTTTTCAAAAACATCCTAAAAAATACAGAAAAAAAAAATTTAAATCACCCCTCCCTCGCCACACTACCAAAAGGAAAAGAAAAACCAACACACACAGCGCTGCTAAT
The DNA here is from genome assembly GCF_027574615.1 of Eptesicus fuscus. Classification (NCBI taxonomy): domain Eukaryota; kingdom Metazoa; phylum Chordata; class Mammalia; order Chiroptera; family Vespertilionidae; genus Eptesicus; species Eptesicus fuscus. The sequence continues at coordinate 72,423,838 of NC_072486.1, forward strand.
GACAACACAGACTGTTTTTCTAAGAAATAATTGCTAAGATAGAATCATGCTAACTGACAGATGTAGAGACCAAAGCACAGAGAAATATTTAATATGATTACTCGGTAAGCAAGCATAGTACGTGACTTGTAAAAATGCCACCTTCAATATAAGTCAAATTGCATTATCTGCAAAATGACCAATACCATTGTTAAGGAGACAAAATAATGTCTTAAAGATTAAATCACTTTAGTCACCTGTCCAAAGTCACACAGCTAGAAAGTGACAGACCCAATATGTAAATTCCAGCACAACTGGCTCTGAAGCCTGAGTTCTGAACCACCATTCCAAGGGCATCTTCCACTCAATGGATCCCACAGCAGCTCTCTGAAGCCTCTGGTCAGATCATTCCTTTCCATTCATGTGCCCCTGAGAGGTCCCCTCCTCCTTTCTCTTGCTTAGACTATCACACCCTCTAACCTGTCTCCTTGCTGCCACCTTTCAACTCAGTCTAACACATCCCCTACTCTGCTCCTTCGTCATCTCTTTAACTCATAGGAGCGGATAGGCTCCAGCTTCAAGATCACTAACAAAAAGAATACCCAAAGATGGCAAGTATTACTCCTTAGTTCATATTTCTAGCTACTGGCAAAATCTACAGATTCCTTATTTTGTGCCTAAACTATAATTTATTAGTATTAGAGCGGAACATATCATTTCCGCTAGTGAATTTAGAATCTCAAACAAGTATTGAGATGTCTGTGATAGTGCTGAAATGTCTATAGCGCTGCCTCCACAGCTGGTCTAGTTTCTGTGCTCAGACTCAAATATGTATTTACTTTCTTTTTTTCTTAAGTGTTTGGGGGTCTGTAACTAATTTCATATATATAATAGAGAAGTCAATATATAATGTTATCCTAACACATAATAGGTAAGAATATACCATGTAATACATATTGTTTGCTAATAATCTGTATATATAAAGAGGTAATATGCAAATTAGGCCAGGATGCAGTAACGGGTCACAACTGGACAGAAGGAGGTTGCACGCACAGGTGAGGCCCAGAGCAGAGACGGAGACACAGACAGGGGGGCCTGCCTGCGCCTGCGTGGCAGCTCAGGCGGCCCTGGAGCAGACACAGGCAGGGGGGCCGGGGGATGCTACAAGTCAGGCGCAGGTCCTGGCCCCCCGCGGTGCCGGTCCGTCCTCCTGTGACGCCAATATGGCCTGACTCCCGTGGCAGCCGGCACTGTGTGAGTCAGGCACAGGTCCCGGCCCCCCGCGGGGTACCTCCTTACATGGCAGGAGGTGGGGTGCCTCTGGGCCTCTAGTCTTATATATAACTAGAGGCCCGGTGCACAAATTCGTGTACCAGTGTAGTCCCTCAGCCTGGCCTGCAGGGTTGGGCCAAAACCAGCTCTCCGACATCCCCCGAAGGGCCCCTTATTGCAAGGGCACAGGCCAGGCCAAGGGGCCCCACCAGTGTACAATCGGGGCTGTGGAGGGACGCAGGAGGTTGGCCAGCTGGGGAGGGACCATGGGAGGGCTACAGGACATGTCTGGCTCATCTCACTCAGTCCCTGATCAGCCAGATCCCAGCAGAAAGCTAACCTACTGGTTGAAGCGTCTGCCCCAGTGGTCAGTGCATGTCATAGCGACTGGTCGACTGTCTGTCCCCTGGTGATCAATGCATGTCATAGCAAGTGGTTGAGCAGCCTTAGCATATCATTAGCATATTACGCTTTGATTGGTTGAATGGCCCATTAGATGATTGGACACTTAGCATATTAGGCTTGTATTATATAGGGTAATCTTAATTCCCTAATTACTGGCACTGCCCCAATCCTATACTTGTTCATATTTCTCCATGGTTCTTATTAAAATGGCAGAAAAATAGAAGGTGTATAATAAAGTAATCAACTCCTAACTTTTTAAATCATGCTGAAATATGCCCTGTCAAAGTAGGTATGGTATTATAAGCAGCCATCTGTGGTAGGTAGTTAGACAGGCATGAGCAGAGTAGGAATAGAGTAGGAACCAGGGTGGGAAACCCCAGGTACCTAGCAATGGGTAAAATTGAGGAAAAAGGACCTGGCCCGAGGGTGACCTTTCCTCCCCTAGCATATCCCTGGTCATGAGGTTTAGACCCCCTGACCATTCATGCAGTTCAGACTCTCCCCTGACCTTTCCACCCCTACCATGTTGATAGTCATGTGGTAGACCCCCTTAGAGGATGAACAAGGGGGCCAGAGAATCCTATCTAATAAAAGGGTAATGTTCAAATTAACCATCACTCCATCATAAAGATGGTGGTGCCAATAGCGGCCAGGGTGCTGGACACTGGCAGCGTCGCCCTGGCGACGAACCCCAGCATCCCGCACGCCCCGGCCCATGAAGGGAGGGAGGGCGGGTGGGCCTCTGGCCATAGGCCGGCTGGGGCACGGGGTGCTGGCGTCATTGCAGGCCAGGCTGAGGGACACCCCCCATGCACGAATTTTGTGCACCAGGCCTCTAGTAGCTTCACAAGACTCCCATATAAGTCCATGCAAGACCACTCCCTTAAGCTTTAAGCTCTCAGAACAATAAGGTTGACCCGTATCAAATAAACAAAGCCTGGTTTCTGCTGACCACAGAGACAGTTTCAGCCAAACTAAAGATAACATCTAGGCCTCAGTTGTGTTTCAGCTTCAGGCCCAGAAAAGCAGCAAGGCCAGGTGGGGTGACACTATGGCTGACATCAGAACCAGCGAAGATTCCTAACCATTTCCTCCCCTAGTGGTGACCCATCAGTAGAGACCAGGACCCTGAAAGGACACACCTGGGAAAGTTGATGAATATTCTATTAGATCCTCCCCTGGAACCTCCCCTAAGAGGGGATAAAAACCCTGATGATCAAGGACCCAGTGCACTTTCTCTCTAGTGCACCCATGCCTTACCACTCTCCTTATCCCAGGTATGAATATACTTGCCTTCTTTCTCCTTGGTTCTAAGGGCCCTTATTTGCCTCTGTAACTTGTTTCCTGAACCAACGCAGCCCAGCCAGCTCACTTCTTCCTCGGATCACTTCTTCTATCTCTGTGACTTTCTAAAAAAAACCTTTTCCTTGCATTTGAGTCTTAGCTCTGAATGCTTTCTTAGCCAGAACTCAAGTACCAAGGTTGCTGAACCAAGGTCCAATTGCTGGTAACATTCTGGTGCCATTTTGCTGCTAGCACATCTACTTCAGAAATGGGCAAATCAGGGGTTGGCAAACTACAGCCTAAAGGCAAAATCCAGCCCACCATCTGTGCCAGTTAGACCACATGTTAGACACAAGCTAAGTCCCTACAAATTCAAAAAGATTGAAATCATATCAAGCATCTTCTCAGATCATACTGGCATGAAATTAGAAATCAACTACAATAAAAACACTCAAAAACAATCAACTACACGAAGGCTAAATAGCATGCTAATAAACAGTGAATGGGTTACCAAGATATCAAAGAAGAAATAAAAAACATCATGGAAACAAATGAAAATGAACACACAACAATCCAAAATCTATGGGACACAGTGAAAGCAGTCCTGAGAGGGAAGTTCATAGCACTACAGGCCTATCTCAAAAAACAAAACAAAACAAAAAATGGCAATAAGTTATCTAACACTATAACTTAAAGAATTAGAAAGAGGACAACAAGAAAGCACAAAGTAGAAGAAAGGGGGGAAAAAAAGATCATAGTGGAAATAAATGACATAGAGACAAAAAAAAAAAAAAAAAAAAACCACACACAATACAAAAGATCAATAAAACCAAGAGCTGGTTCTTTGAAAGGATAAACAAGATTGATGAATCTCTAGCCAGACTCACCAGGAAACAAAGAGAGAGGACCCAAATAAACAAAATCAGAAAGGAAAGAGGTGAAGTAACAACTGACCCCACAGAAATACAAAACATCATAATAAAAATACTATGAACGATGTTATTTCAACAAATGGGACGACCTGGACGAAATGGACATATTCCTAGAAAAATAGAACCTTTCAAAACTCAATCAGAAACAATGAGAAAACCTGAATAGTCTGAAAATTACTGATGAAATTGAAACAGTAATAAATAAATAACTCCCAGGAAACAAAAGCTCTGGTCAGGACAGTTTCACAGAAGGGTTTTACCGAATATTCAAAGAAGAAATAACACCTATCCTCCTCAAACTATTCAAAAAAATTGAAGAGGATGTAACACTTCCAAATGCTTTCTATGAGGCCAGCATTACCCTAATTCCAAAACTAGATAGAGACACAACAAAGATAAAGAACTATAGGCCAATATCTCTAATGAAGATAGATGCTAAAATCCTCAACAAAATTCTAGCAAATCAGATCCAGCAATACATTAAAAAGATCACACACCATGACCAAGTGGGATTTATTCTGGGGATGCAAGAATGGTACAATATTTGCAAATCAGTAAGTGTAATACAGCAGAAAAACAGACTGCAAGACAAAAAACACATGATCATATTAATTGATGCAGAAAAAGCATTTGACACCCTTTTTTGATAAAAACTCTCTCGGCAAAGTGGGAATAGAGGATCCTACCGCAACATAATAAAAGCCATTTATGACAAACCTACATCATACTCAATAGGCAAAAATAAAACCATTTCCCCTAAGAACAGGAGCAAGATAGGGATGCACTCTTTCACAACTCTTGTTCAACATAGTACTGAAGGACTTAGTCATAGCAATCAGACAAGAAGAAGAAATAAAAGTCATCCAAATTGGAAAGGAGGAAGGAAAACTCTCATTATTCACAGATGACATGATATTGTACATAGAAAACCCTAAAGATGCTATTTAAAAAAAAAAACTATTAGATTTAAGAAATGAAATCCCTAGCATTTTTATATACCAATAATGAAATCTCAGAAAAAGAAACTAATGAAACAATCGCATTTACCATTGCAATAAAAAAAATTAAGATACTTAAGAATAAATTTAACTAAAAAATTAAAAGCCCTGTACTCCGAAAACTACAGGATATTAACAAAAGAGATAGAGGAAGATATAAACAAGGGGAAGAATACTAGTAAACCATGTTCATGGACTGGTAGAATCAACATCATTAAAATGTCCATACTACCCAAAGAATCTACAGATTCAATGCAATGCCTATTAAAATACAAAGGCATATTTCACAGACCTAAAACAAACACTCCAAAAATTTATATGGAACCAAGAAAGGCAATGAATAGTTGCAGCAATCTTGAGAAAGAACAAACTTGGAGGGATCACAATACCAGATATCAAGTTATACTACAAAGCCACTGTACTTAAAACATCCTAATACTGGCATAAGAACATGCATATAGATCAATACAACAACAGAACAGAGAACCCTGAAATCAACCCAAGTCACCATGCTCAATTAATATTTGACAAAGGAGGCAAGAGCATACATTGGAGAAGAGACAGACTCTTCAATAAATGGTGTTGGGAAAATTGGACAGGTACATGCAAAATAATGAAACTAGACCACCAACTTACACCATACAGAAGAATAAACTCAAAATGGATTAAAAAAATGAAATGTATAATTTGAAACCATAAAAGTCCTAGAAGAAGTCATAGGCACTGAAATCTCAGACATTTTTCGTAGCAATATGTTTACCAATACATCTCCTAGGACAGTGATCGGCAAACTCATTAGTCAACAGAGCCAAATATCAACAGTACAACGATTGAAATTTCCTTTTAGAGCCAAATTTTTTAAACTTAAACTTCTTCTAACCACTTCTTCAAAACAGACTCACCCAAGCCGTGGTATTTTGTGGAAGAGCCACACTCAAGGGGCCAAAGAGCTGCATGTGGCTCACGAGCCGCAGTTTGCCGACCACGGTCCTAGGATAATGGACACTAAGGAAAAAATAAACAAATAGGACTACATAAAAATAAAAAGCTTCTGCACTGCAAAAGAAGCCATCAACAAAATAACAAGAGAGCCCACTACATGGGAGAACATATTTACCAATGATACATCTGATAAGGGGTTAATCTCCAAAATATATAGGGAACACATACAACTTAATAGGAAGACAAACAATCCAATTAAAAAATGGGCAAAGGACCTAAATAGATACTTCTCCAAAGTGGATGTACAGATGGCCGAGAGACATGCTAAAAAAATGCTCAGGGTGACTGATAATCTGAGAGATGCAAATTAAAACAACAATGACCTGTCAGAATGGCTACCATCAACAAATCAACAAATGGCAGGTGAGGATGTAGAGAAAAGGGAACCCTAGTACACTGCTGGTAGGAATGTAGACTTGGTGCAGCCATTATGGAAAACAGTATGGAGTTTCCTCAAAAAATTAAATATGGAACTGCCATTTGAGCCAGTAATACCACTTCTAAGAATATAACCTAAGAAACCCGAAACACCAATCAGAAAGAATTTACGCATCCCTATGTTCATAGAAGCACAACTTACAATAGCTAGATCTGGAAATAGCCCAAGTGCCCATCAGTAGACAAGTAGATAAAAAAAGCTGTGGTATGTTTATATCATGGAATACTATGCAGCAGTAAAAAAGAAGAATATCTTACCCTTTGAGACTGCCATGCTAAGTGAAGTCAGTTAGACAAAGACAAGTATCACATAATCTCATTCATATGTGAAATCTACTTAACAAAATCAACTGATGAACAGAGTGGATTCGGAGACATGGAAAAATGGAACAGAGTGCGGAATATTAGAGGGAAGACAGGGAAGGGTGGGTGAGAAGACCTTGTATGCTTATGTGTATAACCCATGGGCACAGACAATAGAATGGTGTAAGCCTGGGGCTGGGGTAAGGGCAGGCAAGATGGGGTCAATGGGGGGAAAAAGGGAGACATAAGTAATACTTTCAACAATAAAGATTTTTTTAAAAAGAGGCAATATGCACTTAAAATGTGCATTTTATTTTATGTAAGTTTAATAAAAATATGTAAAAAATAAATAAATGGGCAAAGGACCTAGATAGACAACTTCACCAAAGAGGACATACAGATGGCCAACAGACATATAAAAAACGCATAACATCCCTAATCATCAAAGATGTAAATCAAAATGACAATGAGATCACCTCACACCTGTCAGAATGGCTATACATCAACAAATGACAAGTGTTGCGAGGTTGTGGAAAAAGGGAACCCTAGTAAACTGCTGGTGGGACTGCAGACTGGTGCAGCCATTACGGAAAACAATATGGAGTTTCCTTAAAAAATTAAAAATGGAACTCCCATTTGGCTCAGTGGTCCCACTTCTAGGAAGATATCCTAAGAAACTTGAAACACTCATCAGAAAGAACATATGCACCCCTATGTTCATAACAGTGCAATTTATAATAGCTAAGATTTGGAAACAGCCTAAGTGCCCATCAGCAGATGAGTGGGTAAAAGAAATTGTGGTACATTTACACAGTGGAATACTACATGGCAATAAAGAAAGAAAGATTATCAGTGACCTTGAGCATTTTTTTAGCATGTCTCTCGGCCATCTGTACATCTCTTACCCTTTGAGACAGCATGGATGGACCTGGAGAGTATTATGCTAAGTGAAATAAGCCAGTAAGAGAAAGATAAATATCACATGATCTTACTCAAATGTGAAATCTAATGAACCAATCTAATAAACAGATGAACAAAAATAGACCCAGAAACATAGAAATATAAACAGACTGTTGAAGCTCAGAGGGAAGGCAGGAGAGGGTGGGTGGGAAGAAATCAACCAATGAATGCGTATGCATATATACATATCTTGTAGACACAGACAATGGGGTTGTGAGAGGGGTGGGAGGAATGGGAGCGGGTTGGAAGGGGTTAATGGGGGAAAAGGGAGGACCTATGTAATACTCTGAACAATACAGATTAAAAAAAAAAGATTTTTAAAAAAGAAGTGACAATATTACACATAAATAAATAAATAAATAAGTATCCTGCGAAATCATCATATTCTTTCTCTCTAAGAAAATCTAGCTACACTTGTTACTGAGCATCCCATTAAACCTGAGTGTGACTGTTTTTCACTTTGGATTTGGAGTTTTGTGTCACATATACAGTTCCAAACACTCAGTGGATATAAAACTCAGTGACATAAAAAAGAATGGTATTAAAACATGCACATAGGCTTTCCTGACATTTTGCTATGAAAAATGCAGTGATTATACATTCAACTGCAGGATCTGAATACCTAACCCCAGAATACTTAAACCTAGAGGATTATCTATATAAATTAAATGCCTTCAATTTAGAATCTTCAAATTTACTTGCTAAAGTCATTCTAAAAATATAATGAGATCTTGCTTATCTACTTATCAATTCCAGAAATTTGTACACATGAACTGAGCACAATTCTGTTGTTGTTTAAAAATCACTACATATCTATGAATTTATCCTAAGGAAATAAGAATTTCTGCATATATTTATCTTCAAGAATATTCAGCAAAATATATTTACAAAAATATTATTTTTAAAAGCAAAACAAAAACGACTAAATAATCAACAAGAGAAATGGTTAAATATTATATTCTAGAGTCCTAGTGCACGGATTCGTGCACCAGTGGGGTCCCTCAGCCTGACCTGCAGGGATCGGGCCAAAACCATCAGTCCAATATCCCCCAAAGGGTCCCAGATTGTGAGAGAGCTCAGGTCAGGCCAAGCGGGCCCCTAATATGCACATGAGATCTTTCTCTTCCTGCCCGCCCCTTCACCCTTTCCCTCTGAGATTCATCAATCTGCTCCATGTTTCCATGCTTGTGCATTGAGCGTCTGCCCCCTGGTGGTCAGTGAGCATCATAGTTACCGGTCAAACAGTCGGTCGGACACTTAGCATATTAGCCTTTTATATATATAACTAGAGGCCCGGTACACGAAATTCGTGCATGGGGGAGTGTGTCTCTCAGCCCATCCTGCACCCTCTCCAATCTGGGACCCCTCCAGGTAGGACTGGGCCTAAACAGGCAGTCGGACATCCCTCTCACAATCCAGGACTGCTGGCTCCCAACTGCTCGCCTGCCTGCCTTCCTGATAACCCCCTAATCACTCTTCTGCCAGCCTGTTTGCCTCTAACTGCCCTCCCCTGCAAGCTTGGTTACCCCTAACTGCCCTCCCCTGCAGGCCTGGTCACCCCTAAACTGCCCTCCCCTGCAGGCCTGGTCACCCCTAACTGCCTTCCCCTGCAGACCTGGTCCCCCCAACTGTTCTCTCCTGCAGGCCTAGGTCCCCCTCAACTGACCTTCCCTGTAGGCCCGGTCACCACCAACTTCCCTCCTCTGCCAGCCTGGTCACCCCTAAATGCCCTCCCCTGCAGGCTTGATCGCCCCCAACTGCCCTCCCTTGCAGGCCTGGTCCCTTTCAATTGCCCTACCCTGATGGCCATCTTGTGATGGCCATCTTGTGTCCACATGGGGGCAGTGATCTTTGACTACATAGGGGCAGCCATATTGTGTGTTGGAGTGATGGTCAATCTGGTCAATCTGCATATTATCTTTTTATTAGATAGGATAGAGGCCTGGTGCACAGGTGGGGGCCGGCTGGTTTGCCCTGAAGGGTGTCCTGGATCAGGGTGGGGGTTCCCTTGGGGCGTGGGGCGGCCTGGGCGAGGAGCCTGTGGTGGTTTGCAGGCTGGCCACGCCCCCCCCCAGCGACCCAAGCAGAGGCCCTGGTATCTGGAATTTACTTATCTTCTACAATTGAAACTTTGTAGCCTTGAGCAGAGCCAAGCCTCCTGCTTGCTCCGTGGCCACAGCCATTTTTGTTGGGATTTATTTATCTTCTACTAGAGGCCCGGTGCATGAAATTCGTGCACTGGGGAGGTTGTCCCTCAGCCCAGCCTGCACCCTCTTTAATATGGGACCCCTCAGGGCATGTCCAACTGCAGGTTTAGACCCGATTCTCTGTGGAATCGGGTCTAAACCTGCAGTTGGACATCCCTCTCACAATCAGGGACCTCTGGCTCCTAACTGCTCACCTGCCTGCCTGATTGCCCCCTAACTGCTCCCTTGCTGGCCTGATTGACACCTAACTGCTCCTCTGCGGGCCTGATCACCCCAAGGCTTTTATTAGTATAGATATGACCCTGCACAGAAAATTTTACTAATCATGCTTTACAATAAGGGCTTGACGATTGAATCATTAGGACCAGACACCAAGATTTCCTTTCTTTGAATAGTGGAGGGAATACTTATCTTGTCTTTAAGTTGCCCGGAAATTAAAATGAGATAATGACTTAGAAAAGTATAAAAGTATAAAAGCACCATATAAAGACAACTATCTTTTTAATGAAGTGGTAAAATGAAAAACACTATTTTTATTCTCCTCTTCCTTCCTTTACAGCTTTTATTTAAACTTTGAAATTTATAAAAATTTCACTCCAATTTTCATTTCTTTACATTCGATATTATTTTGTATTGGTTTCAGGTTTTATATTAGTTACAGAATAGTGGTTAGACAATCATATACTTTACAAAGTGTTCCCCGATATTTCTAGTACCCACCTGGCATCATACCATCATTACAATACTATTGACTATATTCCCTATTTAAGTGACAATGGGTTAACAGGTTCCTTTCAGTCTTTCTTTTGCGTTGCTTGTCCTTCCTTTTATTTCTCACTACTTCCCTCATTTTCTTTATATCGTATCTCAATTTGCCATCAAAGCTCAGTGAAGGCACTGGGACACGCTTAATCCATTTTACAGACCAGGAAACTGAGGCCAATTCCAGTTAGAACTTGACTCAGCACACAGGAAGCCCTCAGAGCCATGCTCTTTGCGCTTCCTAAGGGGCAGCTGCCCAGCAAACAGAACAAACCTTCTAGTCAGGCTTCTGAGCCTCTTTCTTGAGCACCTCTTCATTGCGGATGCTCCACATTCTTTCCTCTCCCCGTCCCCTGCCCCCCATTCTTTACTGCCCCTGCTTCTCCAGAGCAGGTGGAAGGCTTCGCACTCACTGCCTAGGCATGCTCTGCCATGGGGCAGGGCACCATGGGCTTGCTTTTGGGTCAAGGCAGGAGCAGGAGTCACTGCCTCTGAAGTGTGAAGGCTGCCTGAGTGAGGCCCGTTAGCACTGGGAGCTTCTCTGAATCACATCAGTCAGTCCAGTACCCTGCAGTGCAGCACCTCTCCACTGAGGTGGCACCACTCCTCAACCCCCGCCTCAGGGGTGAGGGTCCTTGCCCCTCTGCCCGGGAGTCCTTCCATGCCCCTTGATCCCTGGCTGGGCCCACCCGCATCTTGAGGCCACTGCAGAACCTCTGTCTCTCTGCAGATGAGGCAGATCCCCTCAGTCTCCACGAAGCTATAAATCTGTGGCCAGAGGCCAGGTCTGGGTCTCAGCAACCCCATGCCTGCAATGTTCCCAGGAACCCCTGGGAGCGGCTAGGCGGGTCCGGCCTCGCCTCCCTGGGGCGGCGATGTTCCCAGGGACCCCCGGGAGCGGCTAGGCGGGTCCGGCCTCGCCTCCCTGGGACAGTGATGTTCCCAAAGCCCCATGGGAGTGGCTAGGCAGGTCAGGCCTTGCCTCCGCCTCCCTGGGGCGGCGATGTTCCCAGGGACCCTGGAGAGCAGCTAGGCAGGCCGCTGCACCTCCTGGGGCCTGCGATGAACCCAGACCCCTCCTGTGCTGTCTGGCTCTGCCCACCCCACCGCCTTCCCAGCCAATGGACTGGTACCTTGTGGGTGGTGTCTGGCGCTGCCCACAGGGCCTTCTCCCCACCCCCCCCCCATGGACCCTTACCCACGGAAGCAGGCCATGGTGCTGCCCGGCCTGCCTTCGTAAGCAAATTAACCACCATCTTTGGTGGGTTAATTTGCATACTCACTCACTCTGATTGGCTGTGGGCATAGCAAAGGTACGGTCAATTTACATATTTTTCTATTATTAGGTAAGATAATTGAAACTTTGTAGCCTTGAGTAGAGGCCTTGGCCGGCCAGGTGTGCAGAAAGCTTGGCTTCCTCTATTGCCGGGGGAAACTCAAGCCTCCTGCTCTCTCCAGCTCCGTGGCTGCCGCCATTTTTGTTGGGATTTATTTATCTTCTATAATTGAAACTTTGTAGCCTTGAGCAGAGGCCTGGGTCTGCCAGGGCAGGTGGAAAGCTTGGCTTCCTCAATTGCTGGGCACAACCCAAGCCTCCTGCTCTCTCCGTGGCCACAGCCATCATGGTAGGATAAATTTGCATACTCGCTCCTGATTGGCTGGTGGGTGTGGCGGAGGTACAGTCAATTTTGCATATTACTCTATTATTATATAGGATGAGATCTTGTTTATCTACTTATCAACCCCAGAAGTTTGTACATGAACTGAGCACAATGCTGTTATTTTTTTTAAAAGAAATCTCACAGCTGCTAAGGACTTTTGCATTTTTTCACAGTGGGTCCGTCTTATCTTTAAACAAATTAAACAATAGAAAGATATAACAAATATTCTCCTGTGTACAGCCAGAAGGTACAAAGTGGCTTTCGCTTCACACAGACCAGTTAATGAGCAGAAAATTATTCAAAGACAGACAAACATCCGTATTCACACTCTCTCAGTAGACTAGCCCAGACTGGAGCTGAGCAGATAAACGAAACAATGCCTAACACCCTAGACAGGCATGGGGGCACTCCTGGCACCCATGCCCCAGAACAGAATTCTCAACCAACGTCTTGGTCCAGTCCTCCTTCTCAGTAGCAAATTGGCTAGTCCCACACAACGAACAGCAGAGTGAACTCATAATTCCTTAATCAAATCTGAATTCACTCACCTCTGGACTACCACATTTATATACCAGACAGAGTTTTTGACTTCTACCAGATATTTACCCAGAGTTTAAACAGTCCACCTGATTCCTGATTAATTTGCCTGAGGAAGTCCTTGACTTCCAGGGAGGTGATCAAGCTCCCCTTTCCACTCACTTGGAGTGGGCCTGACTGATAAGGGCCTCTACCTTACTAATTTTGTTGACAGGTCCAGAAGTGTCCGTCCACTCTCTCCAGATGCCAGCCGGGTCCTGGGCTGAGGTCCGGGAGCGCCCGGAGTCCCCCGGTTCAATTCTGCTAAATCAATAGAGCAGCACTCCCAGAGGCCTATCTGGCTCCCCCAGGCCCCAAACCTGGCCCATTCACTTGAGGCCAAAAGGCCAAGCACAGTTGTTCCCCGACTCAGGGAACCATTAATGTTACAGAAAACTAGAGAAGAACCAAGCAATACTTATGATGGAGTTAAATTGATTACGTGTGGGTCCAGAGGAAAATGTCTTTCAAATTCTGGGCCCCAACATGGAGGAATTTTTCCTACTTACATGTTTTTACCTTCTTTGTCTCCCAAATATGGGGTGTTTCCGGCCCCCATTGCAAGTTCTTAAAGAGCCCCTATGTGCTAGGGCCTTGAGACCTCAACCAAAGACTTGGGCAGGTGCCAGCACTGATAATTTTGTCTGGGGAAGGTTTAATGGCCTCTCTGAAGTGTGAGTAGTCTTATTTCATTATTTAAGCAAGCAAGCATCTACAAAAGCCAAAGAGCAGGATTAAAATTTCAAACACCAGTTTTTATATAAGATGGATGCTTCAGTTACACATAAATTTTTTGGAATATTTCTTCCAGTTCTGTGAAGTACACTATTGGTATCTTCATAGGAATTACATTGAATCTATAAATTGTTTTGGGTAGTATGAACATTTTAGTAATAACTCTTCCAATCCATGAACATAGTATATGATTCCAGTTATATATATTTCCTTAAATTTCTTGATTCAGTGTTTTATAATTTTTGAAGTACAGTTATTTTACATGCTTTGTTAAATTTATTCCAGGGTAATTTATTTATTGTGATTACATTTTAAATGGAGTTATTTTCTTCTTTTGCTTTTCTAATAATTATTGGTGTATATAAATGCAACTGATTTCTGGATATTTATTTTGGATCCTGCTACTTTACAAAATTCAGTTGTCATTACTAGTAGTTTTTGATAGAATCTTGAGTTCTCTACATACAGTATCATGTCATTTTCACATGTGTGTCTACATGTTGAAAAAACATATATGTAGTTTAACTGATGGCATCCTGGATGTAGATAGTTTTTCCACTTGTCTCAAGTGAGAGGACCCCGGAGGCCTTTATCTGTCAGTACTTAGAGACCCCTGCACCCACGTTAGCAGCCGCTCAGCTTCCCTAATCCTTGTGGACCAGGATTGGTGGAGCCCATCCCCTTTCTATGGACATTAGAGTTTTACCTAATTTCATCAGTGCTCTGATGGGTAGTCTCAAAAGTAAATCTTTGAAACATTGTGCAAGAATTTCTATGGGGTAAGCACTGCCAGGTGCAGGTGTGCACCTGTGGGACTTGGGCAGGTCCTGCACACTGTTCTCCCAGAGGAGGGGCCATTGCCCTTCCTCCCCAGGGAAACTGCGGGGGCCTCTGCTGCCTCACTTTGTCCCCAGGGCTGATGGGCATGAGACCAGAAAACTGCCAGTCCGATGGTGACAGCGCTCTCTCCCCAGTGGTGACAGTGTGTGTGTCCCCACTGGGGAGGTGGGGCATCTCTGACATGTGCTGGTGTGTGCACCGCCTCTAGATAGACAGTGGTGATGCTTGCCCAGCATCATGAATGTACTTCATGCTCAGGAATGGCAACACTTAAAATATGAATAATAAGATTTATTTATTACTTAAAGAGGTTATACAATGAAGAAATGAAAGTTAAAAACAGAAGAAAATAATAAAAGCAAAAACTCCCCAAAACCCTGAAATAATAAAAATCAAAAGATGAAGAATTGATTCACTCCGTGGAGAACAAATAAACAACAAAATAAAAACAGAAAAGGAAAATTTCAAAGAGTACGGGTGAAACAAGTTTTGCCCTTAAGACAAGGTGAGCACATTCAACAAGGGGCCCGTGAGCTGGGCCCCCCACAGGCAGCTCCTCCTCTGAGGCAGGAACCAGCATGGGCTCCAGGGAGGGTTCTTCATCCAGCGGTGGTGGGGCCTCAGTTTCCTCAGTTTCGTCTGGGGCCGGCCCTGGCTTGACAGCTGCAGCTGGAGAGGCTGCTGGAGGTGGCAGGAACTCTGGAGCTGGAGCTGCCTCCATCTCTGCATCAGGAGGTGCCCCATTTGCCTCCTGGGCTCGTGCTGGAGTTGGGAGAGGAGAAAAGATCACCCAGGGCCTGCATGTCCATCTGTCCCCCAAAGACACAACACTGGGCACAGCCCAGGACCCACCACAGGACGTCCTCCATGCCCAAGTCCAGCACATGGGTGGTCTGAGGCTGGTCTTTGTTCCTGACCAGGCTCTGGGGGTGCTCCCTGTGTGTCTGGCAGCAATCCCTCCCCATAATTCACATGGCTCTCCCCACCCATTCCACCCCTATCACCCCAGCCTCCTTACCCTTGGGCTCTGCCTCGTTGGGTTCCAGGTCTTCCCATATGGTGTTATTGACAGGCGCATAGCGCTTCAGGTAAGAGTTGAAAATTAGCATGTGCATGTTGGGACCGAGCAGCTTAGAGCTTGGATGCTTGTGGAGCCTGGGCGGCTTCGATCGAGGAGTCCTCCACCCAAACACGGGCCCGGGCTCCCCAGACGCCCAGGTGGCCACACGCACTTCAGGCCTGTCCTGGCCCTCAGTGGTGTGGCTCACCCGCCCCTCACTCCTGGACATGGGGAAGGGGTATTCCTCCACCAGCTGCTGCTCCACCTTGATCTGGGTTGAGCGCTGCAATGACAGTGACCAGCAGCCAGTCAGTAGGCCTCAAGCGTGACCTTAGTCACTGCTGCTTCTGCCCCCTGGACCTTCTGCTCCCGGATCAGGCCCAGCCCTGTGTCTGCACAGACCTCCACCCAGGGGAAATGAGAGTCACCTCCAGGGCTCAGGATAGACCTGGGGCAGAGGGCGCCACCCACACTCCACATCCACCCAGCCAGCCTTGACCTGGGGTGCGAACATGACTGGTCCTGACCCCCCAACCCAACCTGTTCCTGTTCTGGGCAAGCCCTCCCCATGTGAACACCCCTTTGCCACCACCCCTCAACACACACACACACACACACACACGAGCACATGAGGAGGGGACATGGAGCTGCTCAGGTGGAATCAGAGTGGCAGCCTGGCCAGAATAAACCGCTCTGGGCCTCCCCGTGTTACCTCCGGGTCCCGCCGTGCAAAGGGCCACAACCGTCGTCTGGACTGAGTCCTGATCCAGCGGCGGGCACGTCGGAATATAGTCTCACCGCTGCCTCTCTTGCGGCCTCGGCCTCGGCACACTGGGAGACAGCACGAAAACATGGTGTCCTCTCCAGTGTCTCCATCCGAGTGAGATGGGAAGGGGCAGTTATAGAATGTGGTGCATGGTTACCGGGTTCTGATGGGCTCCATCGTCAGGAAGTGAGGTCACTGCTCATGTCTGAGGAGATGCTCAAGGTAGGGGACCCAGGGCTGACCTCACTTCCTGACGATGGAGCCCATCAGAACCCGGTAACCATGCACCACATTCTATAACTGCCCCTTCCCATCTCACTCGGATAGAGACACTGGAGAGGACACCATGTTTTCGTGCTGTCTCCCAGTGTGCCGAGGCCGAGGCCGAGGCCGAGGCCGCAAGAGAGGCAGCGGTGAGACTATATTCCGACGTGCCCGCCGCTGGATCAGGACTCAGTCCAGACGACGGTTGTGGCCCTTTGCACGGCGGGACCCGGAGGTAACACGGGGAGGCCCAGAGCGGTTTATTCTGGCCAGGCTGCCACTCTGATTCCACCTGAGCAGCTCCATGTCCCCTCCTCATGTGCTCGTGTGTGTGTGTGTGTGTGTGTGTGTGTGTTGAGGGGTGGTGGCAAAGGGGTGTTCACATGGGGAGGGCTTGCCCAGAACAGGAACAGGTTGGGTTGGGGGGTCAGGACCAGTCATGTTCGCACCCCAGGTCAAGGCTGGCTGGGTGGATGTGGAGTGTGGGTGGCGCCCTCTGCCCCAGGTCTATCCTGAGCCTGGAGGTGACTCTCATTTCCCCTGGGTGGAGGTCTGTGCAGACACAGGGCTGGGCCTGATCCGGGAGCAGAAGGTCCAGGGGGCAGAAGCAGCAGTGACTAAGGTCACGCTTGAGGCCTACTGACTGGCTGCTGGTCACTGTCATTGCAGCGCTCAACCCAGATCAAGGTGGAGCAGCAGCTGGTGGAGGAATACCCCTTCCCCATGTCCAGGAGTGAGGGGCGGGTGAGCCACACCACTGAGGGCCAGGACAGGCCTGAAGTGCGTGTGGCCACCTGGGCGTCTGGGGAGCCCGGGCCCGTGTTTGGGTGGAGGACTCCTCGATCGAAGCCGCCCAGGCTCCACAAGCATCCAAGCTCTAAGCTGCTCGGTCCCAACATGCACATGCTAATTTTCAACTCTTACCTGAAGCGCTATGCGCCTGTCAATAACACCATATGGGAAGACCTGGAACCCAACGAGGCAGAGCCCAAGGGTAAGGAGGCTGGGGTGATAGGGGTGGAATGGGTGGGGAGAGCCATGTGAATTATGGGGAGGGATTGCTGCCAGACACACAGGGAGCACCCCCAGAGCCTGGTCAGGAACAAAGACCAGCCTCAGACCACCCATGTGCTGGACTTGGGCATGGAGGACGTCCTGTGGTGGGTCCTGGGCTGTGCCCAGTGTTGTGTCTTTGGGGGACAGATGGACATGCAGGCCCTGGGTGATCTTTTCTCCTCTCCCAACTCCAGCACGAGCCCAGGAGGCAAAGGCGGCACCTCCTGATGCAGAGATGGAGGCAGCTCCACCTCCAGAGCTCCTGCCACCTCCAGCAGCCTCTCCAGCTGCAGCTGTCAAGCCAGGGCCGGCCCCAGACGAAACTGAGGAAACTGAGGCCCCACCACCGCTGGATGAAGAACCCTCCCTGGAGCCCATGCTGGTTCCTGCCTCAGAGGAGGAGCTGCCTGTGGGGGGCCCAGCTCAAGGGCCCCTTGTTGAATGTGCTCACCTTGTCTTAAGGGCAAAACTTGTTTCACCCTTACTCTTTGAAATTTTCCTTTTCTGTTTTTATTTTGTTGTTTATTTGTTCTCCACGGAGTGAATCAATTCTTCATCTTTTGATTTTTATTATTTCAGGGTTTTGGGGAGTTTTTGCTTTTATTATTTTCTTCTGTTTTTAACTTTCATTTCTTCATTGTATAACCTCTTTAAGTAATAAATAAATCTTATTATTCATATTTTAAGTGTTGCCATTCCTGAGCATGAAGTACATTCATGATGCTGGGCAAGCATCACCACTGTCTATCTAGAGGCGGTGCACACACCAGCACATGTCAGAGATGCCCCACCTCCCCGGTGGGGACACACACACTGTCACCACTGGGGAGAGAGCGCTGTCACCATCGGACTGGCAGTTTTCTGGTCTCATGCCCATCAGCCCTGGGGACAAAGTGAGGCAGCAGAGGCCCCCGCAGTTTCCCTGGGGAGGAAGGGCAATGGCCCCTCCTCTGGGAGAACAGTGTGCAGGACCTGCCCAAGTCCCACAGGTGCACACCTGCACCTGGCAGTGCTTACCCCACAGAAATTCTTGCACAATTTTTCAAAGATGTACTTTTGAGACTACCCATCAGAGCACTGATGAAATTAGGTAAAACTCTAATGTCCATAGAAAGGGGATGGGCTCCACCAATCCTGGTCCACAAGGATTAGGGAAGCTGAGCGGCTGCTAACGTGGGTGCAGGGGTCTCTAAGTACTGACAGATAAAGGCCTCCGGGGTCCTCTCACTTGAATTGAAAAGAAGATCATGAAATAGAAGTTGATGCACTAAAAGAAAATACTGACTTACCAGAAGAATAGTCTCTTATTTCTGACAATTCTCCTGATGATCAAGAAGTTCATGTAAATATATATATATATATATATATATAATTTTTATTCTTTCTCAATTTTTCTGTTTTAATTTAGTTAGGATTCAAGCCATAGTTTAAATGTAATTTACTCATTTATTTGATTGCTAAATACAAAGCTATTTGTAAAAAATATGTGTCTCAAAATATTTTGTGGAATATAAAATAACACATCCTTTATGTAAGAAATTATTTTTCGTACTATACTAAAATGGAAAGGCTGTGTTAAAAAGTCACATTTTTAACAGCTTAATTTTTGCTTATTTATGGTTCAAATGAAAGTTCTTTTAGCCATAAGAAAGCAGATATCGGTTACTCAAAAGACAAGTGTGAAATTGAAACTATTCAGAGCATATATTTCAAAATAACTGAGTAAGTTAAATAGAATTTTTCCCCCCATGCATACTTGTGGGATAATGATAGTCACCTGGCTGGGATTGAACTTCTATAGAGTCTTGGAATTTTTTCCTTGACTTTTAATATGACTTTTAGTTTCTAAAAATCCCACCAATTTTCTCCTATTTTCAAAAGCAACTTTTATATGATAATTGAATTTAAGATGGAGGAAAATCAACTCTTTTAACTATTTATAGAAGTTTGGTTGTAGAGTGTTTGGAAAGCTTCCTAACTAAAAAATATTAGGGGTCTTCATATTTATTTTTATGACTGTTCTCACTATAAAATAGATGGATAAAATCCCTATTACGTTAACTGGGAGACTAAAAAACTTGTGGGCATGGTGTAAGTGGGAATCCTCATTTCTGGGTATTTCCAGTCTACCATCTCATTGAATGTTTGGGGAGTGGGAAAATGTTCTTATGTAGGTTGGTGGTAATGTTGTTGGGGTTAGGATTAGGGACATTGATGAAGTGGCTAGCTCAGGTGACCAAGGAGCCTTTATTAATGAGCCCCACAAGGCACTTACTATATAATGCCATCCTACAAAAATAGGGAGAGATAGCAGATGTACCTAATACACAAAAGCAAAGAAAGAGAGACAGCCAAATGAAAAGCAAACAGGCCCCAAATGAAAGAACAGGAGAAATCCCCAGGAAAAGAACTAAATGAAATGGAGGAAAGCAATTTACCAGAGACAGAGTTCAAACAATATTTATAAAGACTTAAATGTTAGACTTGAAATCATAAAAATCCTAGAAGAAAACATATGAAATAAAATCTCAGACATTCCTCAGGGCAATATTTTCTCATATATATTGCTTCGGGCAAGGGAAACAAACAAACAAAATAGACAAATGAGTCTACCTCATAAGGAAAAGCTTTTTGCACAGCAAAGGAAAGCATCAACAAAACACAAAGACAACCCATTGAATGGGAAAACATATTTGCCAAAGATACCTCTGCTAAGAGTTAATATCCAAAATGTATGAAATACTTATACAACTCAACACCAAGAAAACAAAAATCCAATAAAAATGGGCAAAGAACCTGAATAAATACTTCTCCAAAGAGGACATTCAGATGGCCAATAAACATATGAAAAGATGCTCAATGTCACTAATCATCGGAGAAACACCAATTAAAACCACAATGAGATATCACCTCACACCTGTCAGAATGGCTATCATTAAATCAACAAACGACAAGTGTTGGCGAGGATGTAGAGAAAATGGAACCCGCTTGCACTATTGGTGGAAATGCAGATTGGTGCAGCCACTATGGAAAACAATATGGACCTAGCTCAAAAAATTAAAAATGGAACTGCTTTAAGACCCAGAGATTCCACTTCTAGGAATGTATCCAAAGAATCTCAAAACAGTAATTCCAAAGAATATATGCACTCTTCTGTCCCTTGCAGCATTATTTACAATAGCCAAGATTTGGAAGCTGCCCAAGTGCCCATAAATAGATGAGTGGATTAAAAAATATGTGGTACATTTACACAATGGAATACTACTTGGTCATTAAAAAAAGGAAATTTTACTTTTCATGACAGCATGGATGGACCTAGAGTGTATTATGCTAAGTGAAATAAGCCAGACAGAAAAAGGCAAATACCATAGGACTTCACTTATATGTGGAATGTAATGAATAAAATAAACTAACAAACAAAATAGAAACAGACTTATAGATACACAGAACAGACTGACAGCTGTCAGAGAGGAGGAGGTAGAAGAGCTGGGTGAAACAGGTGAAGAATTACATTAAATAAAATAAAATTAAAAAACCACTCTTATAGACAGACAATAGTATGGTACCAAATAGTGAGTACCAGAGTGATAGGAGGCTGGGGAGAGGTGAGAGAAGGTAAACAGGGGGTAAATGGTGATGGAGGGAGTCTGGAATTTGGATGGTGAACATAGATAATATCCAGATGAGGTGTTATACAATTGTACCTCTGAAACCTATAATTTTATTAACCAAAGTCACCCCAATAAATTGAATTAAAAATAAATAAGTAAATAAAAATAAAAATATTTCCCCAATCCGGAAAGACAGTCTTATTTTCCATTCCCCTGAGTTCTGAAATGGATTAACTTGGAATTGAATGTAGACATTAGGATGAATTTAGGCTGTAGAAATAAGAAAGACAAACACAGTGTCTATCTATAACCAGATGACTGGTGACAGAGGTGCTTGCCAGGAGTAACTCCTAATCTGTAAACTAGAAAAAAGGGTTTAAGGATAATTTTCAAAAAAGATAAAATCATGACTTGTACCTAGATTCAAAATAAACATGATTTAGAGATTTTGTTTAACTCCTCAATGAGGAAACTGTTCCGATGTTGCAACCAGTTCAAAGGAGAATGCACAGAGCACATGCAGTTATGGCTGAGACGGAGGGAAAGCAGTGTGCACATGTGACAAATCCAGCTTTTTCTCAGTGAGAAGCCAGGAGTCCCTTGAACCTCCATTAGGTGGAATTTGCTTATCTCCAGGCAAGAAGGGTTTTTCATTGCCATCAGCTAACTTCAACTTACAGAGTTGTGACATACTAGTAGCTTCCCTAGAATCAGAATCACATAGCCCGAAAAGGTACGCTCTAGTTAATACAGTTTTTCAATGAAGCACCAACTTGTCCCTTCAAAAGACTTCTAAAAGTTAAGAATGGAACTCCTTTTTGATCCAGTAATCCCACTTCTAGGAATATATCCCAAAAATCAGAAACCCCAATCAGAAAGGATATATGCACCCCTAAGTTCATAGCAGCACAATTTACAATAGCTAAGATTTGGAAACAGCCTATGTGCCCATCAGCAGCTGAGTGGATTAGAAAACTGTGGTACATCTACACAATGGAATACTACACTGCTATAAAAAAGAAGGATCTTTTACCATTTGCAACAGCATGGATGGACCTGGAGAGCATTATATTATGCTAAGCGAAATAAGCCAGTTAAAGAAAGATAAATATCACATGATCTCATGCATATGTGGGACATAATGAACAATATAAACTGATGAACAAAAATAGATCCAGAGACAAAGAAACACAGAACAGACTGTCCAACCTCAGAGGGGAGGCAGGGGAGGTTATGGAGGACGGGGGGGGGGGGGGGGGGGGGGGGAGCGTGGTAAGAGGTCAACAAAAGGACTTGTATGCATGCATATTAATATAAACAATGGACATGGACACTGGGGCGGTGGGGGCTTGTCCTGGGGCGTGGGAGTGGCTGGGGAGGGGTCAATCACTGAAAAAAGGAGACATATGTAATACTTTAAACAATAAAATAATTAAAAAAGACTTCCAAGGCAGCATGGAAACATAATGTGCTCTTTCTGAACAGAAGGAGTAGGGCTTTCTACAAGAAACTCGGAAAGGAAAAGGTATTAAAATGATCCCTGCTAGGTGTACTTCAGATGCACATCCAAACATGTCCAGATCCTGGCCTGAAGGTGATCCTTAAGCATAAGCCCCAAACATCAGTTCTGAAGAAAACTTCTCAGTGGGCGGAGTAACTTAAAATGCTTTCTTTATCTCTACTTAATCCATTTTCTACACACCTCCCTCCTTTTTTTGGTTGTTGTTACCCTTGTTTTCTTCGTAAAAAGAAAAGAGTGACTTTTCATACACAGATGGGAGTTAAAACAATCAGTCAGCAGCAGGTGGTGGGAAAAAGAGGAAGCAGGTGGGGAGAAGTGACCGGCTGACTCCAGCAGCTTCAGCCACTCTGAACTGGGCAGAACAGTATTGATTCTGCCCTTTGAAATATTCAAGCTTCTCTACATAATCTAAGTCTTAATATTATACAAGCACAGGACTCACTAACAGGGTTTGAAATATTTGTTTTAATTTGCAAAAGTGAAAGAGAAGTGCTACCTTGATATCTGGAAAAATTCTTGAGATTGTGAATTCTTTGTGGACAAAAGCTTTCTCTATATATTATATTAGAGGCCTGGTGCATGAATTCATGCACCCCTGGGGTCCCTCGGTCTGGCCTGTGGGACTGGGCTGAAACTGGCTCTCGGTCATCCCCCGAGGAATACCGGATTGCAAAAGTATGCAGGCCAGGCCAAGGGACCCCACCGGTGCACGATTGGGGCTGGGGAGAGATGTAGGAGGTTTGCCAGCCAGGGAGGGACTTCAGTAGGGCTCCAGGGCTTGTCCGGCCCATCTCCCTCAGTCCCAATTAGCCAGACCCCAGCAGCAAGCTAACCTACCAGTTGGAGTGTCTGCCCCCTGGTGGTCAGTGCACATCATAGTGACTGGTCTACAGGTTGACTATTTTCCCCCTGGTGGTCAGTGCAAATCATAGTGAGCAGTTGAGCAACTTAGCATATCATTAACATATTATGCTTTGATTGGTTGAACGGATGACCAGACAACCGGACACTTAGCATATTAGGCTTTTATTATATAGGATGAACCCATCATAACACTTGGTGCCTGAAGCAAGTACTTCATGAATGCCCCTTTTAAAGAAATATATATTTTCATTGATTTCAAAAAGGAAGGGAGAGGGAGAGATAGAATCATCGATGAGAAAGAATCATTGATCAGCTGCCTCCTGCAAACCCCCTACTGGGGATTAAGGCTGCAACCTGGGTATGTGCCCTGACCTGGAATTGAACTGTGATCTCCTGGTTCATAGGGCTATGCTCAACCACTAAGCCACCCTGGCTGGGCATGAATGTCTCTTTGATGGTGAGCAGAATGTTTATGTTTGACAGCTCATCAATAAAACAAGCAAGGGATGAACAGACCTTTCTACTTGTCAGTCCTTTATTGCTGAATTACTCAGGCCTAGAAGCTATCTATTGTCCCTCCTTTCTACTCCTTGTCACCCCCTTCCCCTTCCCCTTCCCTACCTCCACTCCATCTTCCCCTCCTCTGCAACACAAAGTTATTGCTTACATTGTCCGAGAAAGCTCACTACATCTTACAACTAGAAATAGACTTCAATGGGCTCTCAGACATGGATTTCTTCAGTTCCTTAACATGGTCCTTTAAAATGGTGTTGTTTCTTAAGATTGTCTCTCTTCTTGGGCACTTCTTCCTAGAGTTCCTCTCTCAGAAATGGCTTATATTCCTCCCATCATACGGTTCCTCATGCTGCCCTCAAATGTTCAATTCTGTACCTAGTAGGCCTTCTGTGGATCAGGAGAAAGCTCACATCCACCCAAGAAATGCATTCTTAATCAAAGGAGTTAGTTTGTCTCCCATCTAATCTATGACTTTATTTTGCATACCCAATGTGTTTATTTAAGGATCTCTCCAAGACAAATAGCATCTGCTCCCTAAATGAGACTTTATTGTCTGGAAACAATCCTTAAAATATTAAGATTTTTCTTTCCCTCCCTTTGCCCCTTCCCCTGCCCTTTCTTATCCTAGCAGATTTTGGAGCTAGAACAACAAAATGCTAAACTCCCTTAGACAGGGACAAGAGGTGTGGTTGCCCTGGGCTTGTTTATTTAGAACAGAGAACAATGATTATGGCCCGTAGGCTAAATCCAGCAGGCACACTCCCTAGGTTAGCTTATGGTCTATGAGCTAATAATTGGAAAGAACATCAAAATAAGAATAGTCTTTCATAACATGTTGAAAATATATAAAATTTCAGTTTTAGTGTTCATAAATAAAGTTTTATTGGAAAAAAATCCCTGTTCATTTGTTTATGTATTGTTCATGGGTGCTTTTGCAATACAAGGGCAGAGTTGAATAGTTATAACAAAAAGGGTCTGACCCACAAATCTTAAAATACTTAATATCTGGTCCTTTACAGTGAAAATGTGATGACTCCTGTTCCAGTGATTTTGGGAAATTTATTTAACCTCTTGATTATGTGATTTTTAATGGCTACATACTATATTATCATAATGATATATAATATTTAACCATTTCTCTTGTTGGATATTTAGTGGGTTTTGTTTGTTTTGCTTTTAAAAATAACATTTTTGTAAATATATTTTGCTGAATATTCTTGAAGATAAATATATGCAGAAATTCTTATTATTTCCTTAGAATAAATTCAAAGATATGTAGTGATTTCTTTTTCTTAGAGTCTTTGGTCTCCGACAGAGAGGGAATCAGCCCACTTAGGTAATAAAAATTTCTCTCTATGTTTGTATAAGTAAGGGTTTCAGTTTGCTCTGATTTGTGAATTTGCTATATTAAATTGAAATTTTGAAGTCCTAGGGTTAATTTAAAGGTATAAATTTGTGACATTTCAAAGAACAAAGAACTTTTATTTAAGGTGTTTCTTATCTCTTTTGGTGGTCAGAGACTTCCAGGGGCAGGGCTTACAGCTTCACAGGGCAGAGAGATTTACAGGCCCTGCCTGTGACATCATAGTCCAATGTGAGCCACCTGAGGTGGAACTAAGGCTGAAGTTATTATTAACTGTCTATGGACCCTGTTAACCCTAATTGTATGTCTTGTGCTGTCGTCTTCATGGTTGTGTGTTTTGTTTGACTTGCTGTTTTCAATTATTTTTTTTAATATATTTTATTGACTTTTTACAGAGAGGAAGGGAGAGAGATAGAGAGTTAGAAACATCAATGAGAGAGAAACATCGATCAGCTGCCTCCTGCACGTCCCCAACGGGGGATGTGCCCACAACCAAGGTACGCGCCCTTGACCAGAATCGAACCTGGGACCCTTCAGTCCGCAGGCTGACGCTCTATCCACTGAGCCAAACCGGTTTCGGTTGTTTTCAATTATTTATTAGGATCCTCATAGAGGACATAACCTGGTCTTTCCCTACCTCCCTCATCCTGATTCTGATAGCATCTGTAACTGGATTAAAGATCTTTTCTTTCAGGAGGCCCTCCAGGCTTTCAGTTCACAAGAAATCTCCCTACACACTCTTATCCTCATCCGCTATCTTTCCAGGCCGAATAAGAGTCATTTTTCTCCACAGGTCGGTCCTCAGCCTTCGAAAGGGAGTACTACTACAGCGGTAGTCTGTAGTTTTCTCTGAAACTTCCACTGTTTCTATTTCTCCCCTCTGTAGGAATTGCCTTCCTCTGACTCACAATCAGAAAGGGAGACAAGCAACTGGACTGGGGAACGGGGCAATTTTTAAGGCTGCAGACCGCTCTGCTGGCGTAGGGTCCTTAGTCTACCAGGTGTCTTATCAGAACTTCACTAGATTCAAGGTCACCACATTTTAGTTTATAAAGCATATCATGTAACTATGTATAGTTTGATACCTTTTATAAAAAATTCAAAGATGATACATTCACTATTTATGCAGGCACATAAACAACATGTATAGTTTCTGAACATAGAAAGAAATGTGGAAAGATACAAAGCAAACATTCTGAGTGGTAGAATTATGTACAATTTATTGTTGTTTGCTTCACTAGAAACTAGAAATCTTCTACTATATGTGTTGTTTTCTAATCAAGGTAGGAAAATATTTTCAAAACATGTTACTTCCATTCTTTCCAATGGAGTTATTATGCTATTATCAACTAAAAACCCATAAAACCATCTTTGGAGGGTGGAATTACATGGAACTTCCACTTTATACTCTTTACTATCTCTATAGTCTTAAATTTTTTATACACACATTTATTATTCTAGTAATCAATAAAAGTATATGTAATTTTTAAAACAACCAATGCTATTTTTTACTTCACTGAGTAAGACTTTTTTCTGAAGCAGGAATTTATGGGGGTTTTAAAAGAACATTTCAATTTATTTTAGCTTAAATGAGGTACTAAAGGATAAATTGACAGATTAAACAATAACAGCAACAACTCTCCTATCTTTATTAAGAAATTGTAGGAGAACTAAATATGAAAAGTTATATATGTTTATACTATGTGAATTCCAGTTTTAGAAAGATGGTACAAGAATAGTCAATGATGTTTAATGTTTGCAATGCTGCAATCACAAAATCTTGTATGGACTTGTTTGTTTCAAGCATTTATAGTTGCGTACATGGATAACACAGATTTTTTTCAAGAACCTAAAACACTGTTCCAAAGACAGAGAGGGAGAGCCATGTAGGAAGCCAGACTGATTTAATATGCATAATCTGCACTGAGCAATGCCACCCACCCAAGCACTATTACCATGCTTCAGTGTCACAGTGGGCTGGTAACATGACTTAATTGCGGATTAAACACCGAGAGAGAATTCACCCCAACCAATTAACTAACAGAGTGGACATTGTCTTAGAATGTCCTGCATATTCTAATTCAAACTTTATCACCCATAAAAGCACCCATATAACCATGACTCTTTTGATTCTATTCTTCCTCAAGCTTTATAATAACAGAAATGATCCTGGTGCCGTGCATCGATCTTGCTACCATTGCAGCTGGCATGTCTTTCCCAGATGGATAAGAATTTCTATGCCTCACCCTGGGCTTTAAGCAGCATTGTATAAATAATTTAAGTTACTGCAGAGTATAAGTTGACAATCACATAATAACTCCATTAGAAAAAATGAAAGTAACATGATAACTTAGATTCACAATTATTATATTGTAACTCATTAAGTGCAATTAACTTATATCAGCAGATGGCTGAATTAACACTTCTAATCAGCAATGCTCCTAAAACTAAGGTTGTAAAAACAATGGTTATAGTTCTTGAAATCCTTATTTTTTCTATTCTACCATTAAATTGTTTGAATATGAGTTGCACCTTTTTAACATTATAGAACTTCAAGCTATGCTATGAACTCTATGACAATACTGTACAAAACTATTACATAAACATAGTTGCAACTAAGAGTTCTTCCCTGTTCATCAATGCATTCTTTCTATCTACATGGAACATTGCTCTCTAGAAAGATCTACAAGTCAGATTTACTCTCTCTTGATTCAGTAGCTTAGGGTCTCTGAACCAGAAATTTTAGACTGTGGGCTCTTTTCAACTCTAAGACAATTGACAAATCTCTAAGGACAAATGTAGCACAGTATTTAAGCTAAAAACCACACACTTTTGTAACTCATATCACAAATACATAAAGCTCACTAATAAAGAGTTCTTAGAAAGTAATACTTCTTTCACAAGGGAATTCAAACCCACACAAGATAATCCCTTTTCACTGATTAGACTAGCAAAAATCCAAAAGTTTGAGAATGTGCATATGTTTAGGTTTAGTATGGGACAACGCTTCAACCAATTGAGCCACCCGGCCAGGCAGAAATGTGCATTTTATACTTCTACCATTCTCTAAGGATTTTATAGAAAATGAGGCAATATTTATATTCTCACTAACAATTTACAATAAGCAATACTTACACTAAAGGAGTTTTGACATATGAACATTCACACACACACACACACACACACACACACATTGAATTAGCTAAATCTTGAGTTGGTACCTTCATTAGCTAAATCTTGAGTTGATAATCTAGAAATGAAAAATCTACATGCTGTCAATAATAATAATCTAAAAAATAAGGCAAATCTACATGCTGTCAATAATAATAATCCTATATAATAAAAGGCTAATATGCAAATGACCGAATGGTGGAATGACCGGTCACTATGATGCGCACTGACCACCAGGGGGCAGACACTCAATGCAGGAGCTGCCCCCTGGTGGTCAGTGTGCTCCCACAGGGGGAGCACCATTCAGCTAGAAGCTGGGCTCAAGGCTGGCGAGCACAGCAGCAGTGGTAGGAGCCTCTCCCACCTCCATGGCAATGCTAAGGATGTCCGACTGACAGCTTAGGCCCACTAAGCCATCAGTCAGACATCCCCCCAGGGCTCCCAGACTGCAAGAGGGCACAGGCCAGGCTGAGGGAGTGCACGAATTTCATGTACCAGGCCTCTAGTAATAATAATAATAATATGACTGCTGCTGCTATGTATTATTCACTCTAAATAATTTAACTCCATGAAAATCTAATTGGGACCTATTATGGCTTAACTTATAAGACTCATATCTACAGGAGTATAAAAGCAAAGTTTCTGGATTTCTAAATGTGACTTCTTCTCTGGCTGAAAGACACTCCTAAATGTGACTTCTTCTCTGGCTGAAAGACACTCCTTCAGGATCTTGAATAAATTTGTTTGCTAGCCAAACCTAGTCCTAAATGTACTTTTTAAAAAATACTGTTTTTTAATCCCCACTCAAAGATATATTTATTAATTTTAGAGACAGAGGAAGAGGGAGGACAGAGAGAGAGAGAAACATTGATGTAAGAGAGAAACATTGATTGGTTGCCTCCCATATGTACCCTGACCAGAATTAAAGCAGCAACCTTTTTGATGTATGGGATAACGCTTCAACCAATTGAGCCACCCGGCCAGGCAGAAATGTGCATTTTATACTTCTACCATTCTCTAAGGATTTTATAGAAAATGAGGCAATATTTATATTCTCACTAACAATTTACAATAAGCAATACTTACACTAAAGGAGTTTTGACATATGAACATTCACACACACACACACACACACACACACACACACACACACATTGAATTAGCTAAATCTTGAGTTGGTACCTTCATTAGCTAAATCTTGAGTTGATAATCTAGAAATGAAAAATCTACTTTCAGTTTCATCACAGTTTTACCAAGATATTTTCTGCATCTTTGTTTTCTAATCTATTTTTTAAATGGAACCTTCTGAAATTCTCTCATTTCTAAGGTAGATGAAGAGAAATTATTTAATTATAGAAATCCTCTGCAATTTATGGAGCAACTGTTCTAGAAAAGCCTAAATCTGAGAGGATGAGTGTCTTTCTCCCATTCATTTCACACTGGCTCAGGCCTCATCCTACCAGACAGGCCTGAAAACAGGAGGTAGTACACAGCAGAGGCACATGGAAACACATCTTTCTTCGCTTGGCTGCAGGGACAACAATGTGTTGCATAAAGAAGCTCAACTTCTTAGTCTTCCCATTAGGCCAAATGTCTTAATTTGGGAGCAAAGAAACATATAGCCCCTACATTATCTAGCTTCTGTTCCAATTCAGCTGTACACCTTTATTTCTGTAGGTAGAACTTCTGCCACAGAGAAAGTAAAAATTGTCATGGTAAGTTCAATAGATTTATAATAAATTCAAAATAAATTATAAACCTTTAAACTATGGGTGTTTACATATTTAAGCAACCTGAAGAATACTAGTTGTATAATTTTTTTCATAAATAGAATATATTTGAATGGTTTTACAACTTGTTTTACAGTAATTATTTTCATCTTCATTCTTCATAAAAACCTTCAGGAAGGGTTAAGAATTATTCTCACCCTATCAGCACACTGGTATCACCTTCACCAAGGAGTAATTTTAAAATGTTCAGTTTCTGGGAATTAAGCTAGAAAGAATGAATTAACTATACTTTTAAAAGTAACTATATTTTTCTATAGTGCTTGAAATAATATTTTTTTAAAAATTTAATGTCCTAAGATAAGACATGTACATGAGGTAGAAAGATAAGTCTGAGGGTCAGCTCCTGACTGATTCCTGAAAGCTGAGAAAGCATGTTTTTTGTTTATTTGCTTAACAAACATTTGTATAGAGCTGAGTATGGGAGAGACACTGTTCTATACACTGAGTGGCCAGATTATTATGATCTCTAAAAGCATAATAATCTGGCCACTCAGTGTATATCCTATATAATAAAAGGCTAATATTTAAATTGTCCCCTCGACCAGGAGTTCAACCAGCAGGCAGGCTGGCCAACCGCCCATGTCCCCTCCCCCTGGCCAGGCTGGCCGACCCCACCCATGCACGAATTCATGCACCGGGCTTTATATATATATATGTGTGTGTGTGTGTGTACCGAGTGGCCAGATTATTATGCATTCAGAGATCATAATAATCTGGCCACTCAGTGTATATTTTATAAATATTAGCTCATTTAATCCTCATAATTACACATGAAGTAAGTACTACTATTGTCCCCATTTTACAGATGGGGAAACAGGCACAGAGAAGTTAAGTGGCTTAGAGTCATACAAGAGTCAGTGGTGGAAGCAGGATTTAAACCCAGGCAGTCCAGATCTGGAGTTTGTACCCCTAACTACTCACCCGCTGCCCCTCCACAATATACCAATACTGCCTCTCTTCAGGAGTACCACCACATTTGTTGGCTTTAGGCATTTTATTATTCAATAATATGGATATTCCCAGGGGGGATAGAATTAAAAACAAATTGCAAACAACTCATCTGTCTCCATAAAGTATGCCTAAGGTGTTTGTATCATTCATCTGAATAGAGTTCTACCTTACTATGTGCCAAGGTTCCTTCCCCTAAAATAGTACTTTTTCCCCTCAAAAGTACGATCTCTGCAGTATATAATATACTACAAATTTACATTTTCACTTAATATATCATAGATAGTTTTCTATTTCAGAACATCCAGACCTACTTCATTCATTTAAAATGCTACACAGCATTAGACTGTGTGGGCTCTTAGGGAGTTGGTTAAATAGCATGTTTATTTCTCCCACTTTTTTCTCCTGCTTTTTTTCAAAAGTCTCATTCCAGTAACCTACTTAATATCTACTCCTTCTCAGTCCTGTACTTCAAAGACTAAAGTTCAACTAAGCATGGTGCCAGGTGGGATCACTTTGTAAATTATATAATATCTAACCACTATGCTGTACACCTGAAATTAATATAAAAATAATATTGACTGTCAACTTTAATTTAAAAAAATAAAACTTTAAAAAAAGACCAAAACTCAGTCTCAGTGCTCCCTGGTGGGTTCCAGTCTGCCTGGACTTCTACGAACAGTAAGCCTAAGGTTTTGAGTTACTGGCTCTCCCTTTCTTTGTCACAAACTCCCTTTTGCAGTAGCCTACCATGTACCTTACTGCCTGAGCACCTCTTTGGTTTCTGGACTTGAGCTGACACTCTTCACTTCCTTAATCCACATCAGAAGCTGGGCCAGTTGCAGTGGTTGAATCTCTCTCCTATTTCTGGCTCCTGTTCACCTGCATTGCTCTGCCTGGCCAGATCCCAAAAAGTGAAAAATCAAACTCAATGAAAAGGTGGTAATGAAACGTCTGCTTCAAAAATCCAAAAGCTGTCGTCAATTGAATCTCTCAGTGGACCCCTGCCAGTAAACAAGGATGCAGTTTTATGTTTAGTTTTAAAACCTGAACTCTCTAGCCCTGGCCTGTGTAGCTCAGTTGGTTGGAGTGCCTAAAGAATACTAGTTGTATAATTTTGATTATACAACTGAAAACAGGAGGTAGTACACAGCACAGGTGCACGGAAACACATCTTTCCTTGCGTGGCTGCAGGGACAACAATGTGTTGCATAAAGAAGCTCAACTTCTTAGTCTTCCCATTAGGCCAAATGTCTTAATTTGGGAGCAAAGAAACATATAGCCCCTACATTATCTAGCTTCTGTTCCAATTCAGCTGCACGCCTTTATTTCTGTAGGTAGAACTTCTGCCATAGAGAAAGTAAAAATTGTCATAGGTGGGTTTGATTCACAGTCACAACACACACCCAGATTGTGGGTTTGATCCCCAGTCAGGGTGCATACTGGAGGGAACTGATGGATGTTTCTCTCTCACAATGATCTTTCTCTCTCTCCTCTCTCCCATCCTCTCTCTCTCTAAAATTAAAAAAATAAAAAAAAATAGAAAAAAAACTTGAACTCTCTCCAATAGGCTTCTTAGAGAAAACCATAATGAGTGAATACATACAAAAATAAGAGTTGCTTTAAGGGAAAATTGCCAATAAGTACAAAAGATAATATGAGAGGACCTGGCATTTCTGAAACCAAAATATCTATTACTAAACCAGAAACACTAACTAAGCAATGACATAGGTCATTTTCAAACCTAACATACTTTTTTGTTTTTTCCTTCAATCTAGAATCTTAAGACATTCAGAAGGTATAATATTACAGAATGACACCAACTGAGAGGAGGGAGTGGGCTGAGGATGACTTTAATAAAAGGCCTTAGTGTGAAAAGCAAAACATACTTTGGAAAATGCTGCTTTATCTCAAACTAGAAGCCGGGTGCACAGATTCGTGCACTGGTGGGGTCCCTTGGCCTGGTCTGCAGTGATAGGGCCAAAACCGGCTCTCCCACATCCCCTGAGAGGTCCCGGATTGCGAGAGGGCACAGGCCAGGCCAAGGGACCCCACCGGTGCATGATTGGGGATGGGGAGGGACACGAGAGGGCTCCAGGGCATGTCCAGCCCATCTCGCCCAGTCCCGATCGGGGCTGATCAGGGCTGGCCGGCCAGGGAGGGACCGCAGGAGGGACCGCAGGAGGGCTCCAGGGTGTGTCTGGTCTGTCTCGCCCAGTCCCAATTGGCCAGACCCCAGCAGCAAGCTAACCTACCAGAGTGTTTGCCCCCCGGTGGTCAGTGCATGTCATAGCAACTGGTTGAATGGTAAGACACTTAGCATATTAGGCTTTTATTATATAGGATAGTTCACCCCTCATATTATGGATGAGAAAATGAGCCTGAAGATATTAAGCAATTTGTCCAATATCACAAGTTAATAGTGAGCCAGGTCTAAAAACTCAGACTGCTAGTCTTTCAGGCTGACCTCTTTTCACAACACTAAGTGTGGACACCTGAGATAAGCTAGCAACTACCAAAATTCTACCACCATATGCTCCCGAAAATACCTGGTATCTATCAGGTGCCTTCAAGTAAAGGACTATCAGGTAAAAAAATTTCCCCCAAAGTCACACTATGTCCAGGATTTTCCAAACCAGGGTGCAAATAACATCAGGAAGCCCCAACTTAAATATGCCATGCTGCCACGACCTTCACGGCGGGGTTCAGGATCTGAAGGAGTGGCCGATGCACAAATGAAAATGCTATACAAGAAATATAAATTTAGAAGACATTGGGGGCCAGGTGGAGCCTCTTTCTTGAAGAGACACACCAAGTTCTTGCCTAGTCCCCTTTTTATTTACTTGAATACACATTTGCCCTGTAGCAATGCCTACAGGCAGATCAAAGGTAAAGTTTGGTAAACAATGTAAAAATTATCAGGTAGGGAAATTGCCTCAAGCCATTGTGCCCACAGCAGGACAGTTTTATGCTGATTTTCAGACCTGCCCAATATCAAAGTCCATTGGCCTTCCAATGTTTCTTTTTGCATTTTTATGCTAACTGCTGTTTGCTTTAGCCTCTGGCAACATACTGTTACTATAGGCAATCAGGGAGTATTTCAGAGTCTCTCCTATTGGCCAAGATGGCACAGGGAGAGATACTTACAGTGAACATCCAAAATGCTAGAAATATGAGTAGACAGTGCCCAAACATGCCAAAAGCTAGAAAGGTGAATGGACAGGGACCCAGTATACCAAAATCTAAAAAGATAATTAGATAGAAAAAAATCCTTTCCTCCCTATTCCTCTCAGAACCATAGGCATGAACAGGAAAGGGAGATGGTCGTTGAGATCAGAGTCCACCATTCTCCCAGGTTGCAGCACCTGAATAAACCTCTTTCTTTTTGTACCAGCACCTGTCTCACCAGTTTGGCTTTCATTGAGGCAGGCAAGAGAATCTGCGTTGTCAGTTACAATACCTTCCTGGAGCATCAATTTTACTTCATTAAATGATAATTAAATATATGTATATTTAAATAATCATGAATATATTGCAAGACAGGATGCAAAGTTAACCTAATTTAAAAGAACTTCAAGGGGATCCTGTTTCAGCATCCTATGCCTTATCTGTTTCTAGGACTTCTAACAAGGAAGTATGAGAAGCACGACCCAAAGGGGAAGAGCCTAACAGCTGGGACACAGCTCAGGAGGTGCACACTGGTAACCCTTGAACCAAACTGTACTTCCACTGTGCACTGGGAAGGTTCATGTCAATTCTGATGCTCTTAAATAGCTGTGTTTTTCATTGAAGAATCCACAAAGGAACAGGTTAAGACAGTCTTCCAGTAATTATAATCAATCAAAAGGATACAAAAAGAAGTAATATTGTCTATTGCTAGACATAAAGCTTAGAATCTGAAATGGGCAAGTTCACAGCAGAAGAGAAGGGTTGAATTACATATCAAGCTCCTATTCAGAAGGTCCATTGCAGGATGGCATTTAAATTTTAGTAGTTACCTTCCTCTTCCTGCAAATTCTAAATCCATGAAATTTAAAATACATGCCTATTCATTTTACAATGTACTTATTAAAATTCAATTATATCTAATCACACTGTAAGAGTGAAAATGAAAAATATTTCCCCTTTATTCTAAAAATTATCCAAAAAGGGAAGACACAACCTTTGAAACTACTTCTGCAGAGGCAGAAAGGATAAACTGTTTTCCTTTTGGATCTCTAGGTTTTAAGCTTTCATCCACATGCTATTGCCAACATCCTAAGCTTTAGAAATTAGTAGCAGATTTTCAAACATAAAATACAGGTATATAGTGATAATTTTCTTGCCTTTACTTTAGCTGTGCCCAAGCAGTTGGCTCGAAGCAGCTGGCAACCCAAGAATGAAATGCAGCAGAGGGAAGCCAAGTACCTCCTTGACTAGCATCACGTGCCAGGGCAAGGCCAGCTGCAGTTCCACTTGGTGTTTCCTTTTAACTATCTCAAAAGATCCCTTCTCAGATTGTGCATCAGTATGTAATCCTGGCACTGGGTTCTGAGTATTCATTCTTCCCCCAGCTGCTCTCTGCTTTACATCCCCTAAAAGAGTAGTTCCCCACACCAAAATGAAAGGCAAAATGGTACATTAGTTAAAGAAACAGAGAATGAGCACCACATAAGGTGAGAGGCATGCGTCATGAATGTGAATGTAACCCAAGCAATTATAATCATTACAATGAGAGTTGGCACACACTGGTTACTAACTGCACAGGAGAGGCTGTAGCTAACATTGGTGAAGCTCTGCTTTAGTCACTCAGAGGAGGCCTTCATTTTTCTAACTGAGTAACAACTCTGGATTCCCAGCTCCCCAAGACAGCAAAGTCTTCAGGAGCATTGCTAAATTCTCAAAATAAATTTTAAATTTGCAGTAGTTAAAGATACATGACATACTACAGATGGGTAGTAGTAAAGTAGAAAAAACATAGGATTAAAAAGTTTCTGAAACCTAGCCGGTTTGGCTCATTGAATAGAGTGTTGGCCTGCGGACGGAAAGGTCCCAGGTTCAATTCCGGTCAAGGGCACATTCCTTGGTTGCAGGCTCCTCCCCGGCCAGGGCCCTGATTGGGCCTCGTGCAGGAGGCAACCAATTGATGTGTTTCTCTCACATTGATATTTCTCTCTGTCTTTCTCTCTTCCACTCTCTCTAAAAATCAATGGAAAAATATCCTTGGTTGAGAATTTTAAAAAAAAGTTTGTGAGAAAGTTAAAATAATTTTTAGCAGCTGCTGGTTAATTTATAAAT
Source organism: Eptesicus fuscus (assembly GCF_027574615.1). NCBI lineage: Eukaryota > Metazoa > Chordata > Mammalia > Chiroptera > Vespertilionidae > Eptesicus > Eptesicus fuscus. The sequence continues at coordinate 72,460,400 of NC_072486.1, forward strand.
GATCTACTCTAACAATGTTTCAGTAAATCGGATAAAGTAATAATCGGATAAAGTAATAAAACAATTTAGTACCGGATCAGAGCCAACACCACTCTGAAGCACAGAAAGAAAATTCTTTTTATAAAATAAAAGAACATTGAAAAAGAAAGAGAAAGAAAGAAATTAGGTATTCATTATGCTTAAAATGTACATTTATGGTGGAAATAGTAATTTATTTAAATGAGACAAGTGTCCTAAACTATGAATCCTACAATAATATATGATATTGTCTTTCACTCTTTTCTTTACAGTATAAATGAGAATATGCCAAAGAGACCTAAACTATCATTTGCTAAATGTTTCCATACAGATTTAAAAAGAAACAAAACACAAATACTAATTTGTGAGCATTAAATTGAAAATAAAGTAGCTTTACCGGATTCAAGAAAATAGTGCATATGCTGTATCCCAGATCAGTCAACACCATGTCAATAAATATCTGTTGGATGCTGAATGAAATGTCACTGTGTAGAATTTCAGGAAATTTCAAATAAGTTATTGGAATCTCCTTGCTAATACAGTTGAGGAAAAACACTGGACAGGTAATCCTTGAATTATTTGTTATGGGTCTGACAAAGAGTCTCTCTTCGACTAGACTTTAATCAGGGTCCTCTGAATCCTCTTTCCAACTGGGCCTTGACTTTTAGACTTGCCTGTCTGCCTTGCATCGCCCAGTTTTTAGCAAGAATCTTATTAAGTAGGTTTAGCCAGAATCCACCACCGTTAATATTTGATCACCTTCACTATCTGACCAAGAGATAGCTTATCACCCTGGCTTGCCTTCAGCAAGAATCCTGTTAGGGCCCTGCCGGTGTGGCTCAGTACGTTGAGGGTCATCCCATATACCAAGAGGTCATCGGTTCGATTCCCAGTAAGGGCACATGCCTGGGTTGCTGGCTCATTCCCCAGTAGGGGGCATGCAGGAGGCAGCCAATCAATGTTTGTCTCTCATCATTAATGTTTCTATTTCTCCTCCTTTCCTCTCTCTCTAAAAAAAAAAATCAATAAAAACTTATTTAAAAAGTAAAAGAATCCTATTAGGTCAGTATAGCAAAAAATTGCCCTACCCTCTTAGTAATTTTCCATCTATTGATTCCCTGCCCCCCTAGTCCCATCCTGCTCCTTGGCTTTTCCTTGTTGTATTGGAATTCAGCCCAGTTCCATACTGAGGTCTCTTTCTCCCTATGGCAATAATCCTGAATAAAATTTGTTTTCACTGCTCTTAACTACTGTCAAGCTCTGGTTTTCTTTGACAGGTCTTAGTGATTGTGCCACTCTGGAAAACAGATTGGGATTTTTTCCCCAAATGTTAAACATAGAGTTATCACAAGATTCCCATGAGAATTGAAAAAAATATGTACTCACAAAAACTTGTATACAAATGTTCATCGTAGTACTATTCATAAGTCCAGAAAGTAGAAACAACCCAAATCCCCATCAAATGATTAATGAATAATAAAATGTGGTATATCCAAACATAGAATTATATTCAGCAACAGAGTACTGGAGCACTGATGCAAGCCCCAATATGGATGAACCTTGAAAACATTGTACAAAACTAAAGAAGCCAGCCACAAAAGGCGTATGTTGTATAATTCCATTTATATAAAAATTCCAGAATAAGAAAATCCAGAGACAGAAAGTGGACTGGTGGTTTCCAAAGGATGGGGGGAGGAGGAACGGAAAGTGCCTGCTAATGGGTAGGAGTTTCTTTGGGGGTGATACAATCACTCTAAAATTAGATAGTGATAATAGTTGCACACCTCTAAAAACCACTGAATTGTATACTTTAATGGGGTAGATCTTACTGTATGTGAGTTATATTTCAGTAAAGTTCTAAAAATAAAATAAAAAGTCATCTGACTCAAACCCAGCAGGAGCCACATGCTGGAACTGTGGTTCTGTTGCCCTACCTTGGCAGGTCTCTCCATGGCAGTTCCTGCCCCAACCACACTATTTATATCAACAACCTCAATGAGAAAATCAGTAAGTCCCTGTATGCCGTCTTCTCCCCGTTTGGCCAGATCCCGGACACGCTGGTGTCACAGAGCCTAAAGATGAGGGCCAGGCTTTTGTCATGACAAGGTCACAGCACCACCAATGCCCTGCTCCCTGCAGGGTTTCCCCTTCTATGACAAGCACATGTGCATCCAGTACACCAAGACCAACTCGGATATCACTGCCCAGATGAAGGGGACCTTTGGGGAGTGAGACCCTACACAGAAGAGGAAACCCAAGAGCCAGGAGCCTCGGCTGCCAAGAAGGCAGGGCAGTTGCCCCACAGTGGGGGCAGCCCCGGGGCCTGTCCTGGGCATGCCACCGATGACTCAGGAGCCCCACACCATGCACTACATGCAGGTTCAGCCTCCCTACATGCCACCCCTGGCACGATCTCACCTCCAGGCCTCGCACCCAGCCAGATCCCACTGGGGGCCATACCTACACAGCAGCTTATGCTGGGCCAGATGCCACCTGCCAAGCCTCTTTTAGAAAACCCGCCAAAGCACATCTTGTTCTTTACAACCTACCTGAGAAAATGAGTTCATGCTGTCCATGCTTTAAACCAGTTCCCTGGCTTCAAGGAGGTCTGCCTAGTCCCAGGGCGGCGCAATATCACCTTCGTGGAGTTTGACGAGGAGGTGCAGGCAGAGGCTGCCCAGGACACCCTACAGGGCTTCAAGATCAGCCAGAACAACTCCATGAAGATCTCCTTTGCCAAGGAGTAGTGCATTTTCCCCATGCCTGCCCCTGCCCTGTTTGGGGCTCAGCTCCCTGAAGGTAAGTCCCCCTCAGGATCCTTCTTGGAGCACTGTACCCAAAGATTGGCCCCAGACATTGCCCATTGCCCCTAAAGTGGTTAGGCTGGAATTAAAGTGTTGTGGGGGTTTTTGTTAATTTTTTTAAGTCATTTGTTCAACATGTATTTCTTGAAGACATAATACACGTACTACATATATACCAGACACTAGAAATAAAACAATACATAGACATGGCTCCTGTCTTCCCAGTGTTTATAGTCTTGTGCAGGAAAGCCTGGGTTTAAATCCTGGTTCACAATTTACTGTTATCTGGGAAAGTATCTTCTTCCTAATCTATAAACAGGGTTAAAGGCAATACTCAGTGACCAGCACACTGAAAGGGAACCCAAATTGTTAGTTATTATTATTATTATCCTATATAATAAAAGGCTAACATGCAAATCGTCCCCACGGGCGGGAGTTTGACTGACCGGGAGTTAGATGTGCGCTGACCACCAGGAGGCGGTCAGAACATGGTGGGCATCGGGGATGCAGCAGGTGGCAGTGGAAGCGCTGCCGGCCCCAATGGGCCCCAACAAGAGCGGGACTGCTGTGGGATGGTGGAGCAGGTGAGCGGGTGGCACCAGGCCAAGGCGGGTGTGAGCAGAGGCCCCGATAGCCCCACCAGTCGCCCCACAGACGGCAACCAGCAGCAGGGGGCGGGGCCAGCGGGCAGTGCCAGGCCAAGGAAGGTGCAAGCGGGGGCCCTGATCGCCCTGCTGGTAGCCCCTCAGATCGGCCCTGATCACTGGCCAGGCCTAGGGACCCTACCCATGCAGGAATTTCATGCACCGGGCCTCTAGTGTAAATACAAAGGCAATATTTTTATATATATGTTTATTTTTTTATTGATTTTTTACAGTGAGGAAGGGAGAGGGATAGAGAGTTAGAAACATTGATGAGAGAGAAACATCAATCAGCTGCCTCCTGCATACTCCCTATTGGGTATGTGCCCACAACCAAGGTACATGCCCTTGACTGGAATCGAACCTGGGACCCTTGAGTCCACAGGCCAACGCTCTATCCACTGAGCCAAACCAATTAGGGCTAAAGGCAAGATTTTAATGGCAGGAGAAAGAATATAAGTAAAACAGGAGAGCTTAGATTGGAAGGTATCTCCTCAGGAAATTACATTTGTGCTGAAACCTGAAAGATGATCAGTTGAAGATAGTCAGAAAGAACTTAAGAACTGCAGACAAAGGAAAGTGAAAATGCAAAAGTCTTGAGGCAAGCATGGGTGTGAGGAGTTCCAGGAACTATGTACAGTCAGAGGACACTAGACCAGCAAGGGAAAGATCAACAGGAGCTAGAATGTGCTAGGTTTTGTAGACCAAAATAAGTATTCCAAATTTTATTCTTAGTACAATGGAAAATCACTGAAGGCTTTTAAGCAGAGAAGGAGATGATCCAAATATATTTCAAAAACATCACTGGCTGCTGTGAGGGGTAAGACATGCAGTCAGAGGCTACTAGGGGAAAGATAATGGTGACCTGGATTATACTCCCTTTCTGTTCCACATACCCAACCTACACTGGAGAGAACACAGAATGAAGAGTGAACACGCTATAGAAGAAGGTGCACCAGGACTAGAATTGAATCAAAAAGCCCTCAAATTCCTAGTTCTACTCTGAACCAACTATGGAATCTTGGCAAGCACTTCCTCCTTGAGCCTCAGTTCCTTCTCAGTATAACTAGAGGCCTGGTGCACAAATTCGTGCACAGATGGGATCCCGAGGAGGGTGGTGGTGGAGGGGAGGACACAATCGGCCCTCCAGGAGGGCGGTGGGACACCCTTGCTGGCCCTGGATCCGTATCCGTCCCAGTGACATTCGCGCTGGTTGTCAGGAGCCACCTGGCGGCTGCTTTTATATTGTTTCTTCCTTGCAAAGCATCTAGGGAGGGCAAGTGGGCATGGTGCCCAAGGCCAACATCCAGGAGGCTGGCAGTGCTGTCGTGATCATGCCAACAGCACTGGTCTACTGGTGTCTGTTGGTGTTTGGCCTGTTCTCCGGAGATTGGACCTGCAGGACTACTGAGGGAGTGAGTGGCTGCCGCTTGGCTGGTGGGCCGCCAGGACGAATCAGTCAGCTAAGTAGCGCTCCTGCTGTGGGAGCGCACTGACCACCAGGGGGCAGGCAACTCCTGTGTTGAGCGTCTGCCCCCTGGTGGTCAGTGTGCATCATAGCGACTGGTCATTCCAGTCCTTCAGTCGCTTAGGCTTTTATATATATTCTAGTGGCCCGTTGCCCAAAATTAGTGCATGGAGGGGGCGGTTCCCTCAGCCCAGCCTGCACCCTCTCCAATCGGGGACCCCTTGGGGTATGTCCGACCGGCAGTCAGACATCCCTCTCGCAATCTGGGACCGCTGGCTCCTAACTGCTCACCTGCCTGACTGCCTGATTGCCCCTAACTGCCTCTGCCTGACTGCCTGATTACCCCTAACCCCTCTGCCTGATTGCCCCTAACCTCTCTGCCTGCCTGCCTGCCTGGTTGCCCCTTACTGCCCTCCCCTGCTGGCCTGATCTCGCCCCCAACAACCCTCCCCTGCTGGCCTGATCTAGCCCCCAATGACCCTCCCCTGCGGGCCTGGTTGCCCCAACTGCCCTCCCCAGCCGGCCTGATCTCGCCCGCAACAGCCCTCCCCTGCCGGCCTGATCTCGCCCCCAACTGCCTTCCTGTCAGTCTGATCTTGCCCCCAACTGCTCTCCACTGCTGGCTTAATGGCCCCTAACTGCCTCTGTCTGCCTGATCACCCCTAACTGCCCTCCCCTGTCAGTCTGATCTCGCCCCCAACTGCCCTCCCCTGCCGACCTGATCTGGCCCCCAACTGTCCTCCCTGCCAGCCTGATCTCGCCCCCAACTGCCCTCTCCTTCTGGCCAATTTGGTTCTGATTGGTCGGTTTCTATGCCAGTCAGTGTCAAAAACTCCGCCTCCTAGGCAGCTATTGGCTCCTCGTAGTTCACCAGATTTGGTTCTGATTGGTCAGTTTCTATGCCAGTCAGCATCCCGGGCCTATCTCTGGGCCTGATCAGAGAGGCAGGGCTGATCAGCAGCCCCCAAGGAGGCCCAGAGAGAAACAGAGGCACAGCTGCTAGTGAAGCCCTGAGACAAAGAGAGAGGCAATGGCTGATCAACAGCTGACATGGAGGCTGGAGGTCAGACCCTGCCTCTCTCTTCGGGCCTCTCTTCAGGCCTGATCTGCAGCATGCTCGGCAGTCAGAGCTGGGTTGCTGCACCTGCACAAGCGGCAGTCAGTGCTGGGTCGCCACGGCAACCCAGCACTGTCTGCAGGACTGACCTCCAGTGTTTGGTCGAGCCTTCAGTCGATCGTTACGAACCCTGGGTTTTTATATATTAGGACTACAGGCCCAATACATGAAATTCATGCAAGGGGCTCGGCCCTCGCAGGCCCTCACAGCCCTGGCCGGCCCTCACAGCCCTGGCCGGCCCTCACAGCCTCAGCCAGCCCTTGCAGCCTCGGCCTGCCCTCACAGCCTCGGCTGGCTCTCACAGCCTTGGCCAGCCCTCACAGCCCCTCGCAGCTCCGGATTGGTCATCTGGACAGTCATTCTGCTGTTTGGTCTAATTAGCATATTAGCTTTTTATTATATAGGATATATAAATTAGAATAAGAGCTCTACCCTACAGGGTTACTCTAGAGCACGGGTCCTCAAACTTTTTAAACAGGGGGCCAGTTCACTGTCCCTCAGACCGTTGGAGGGCCGGACTATAGTTTAAAAAAAAAAACTATAAACAAATTCCTGTGCACACTGCACATATCTTATTTTGAAGTAAAAAAACAAAACGGCAAAAACACCCGCATGTGGCCCACGGGCCGTAGTTTGAGGACGACTGCTCTAGAGCTTAACTGATTATGTGAAAATGCCATGCAGTGGGCTCTAAAAGTGATTCACCCAAAACAAAAGAGATACATCCAATTAAAGAGATATACCCAATTTAGAAAATACACCCAAAACAAAAACAAAATCCGTATCATGATTAGTTTTGTTCCTGTTTAGGGTGAAGTTGTTTTGTGTTGTTTTAATGAATATGTGTTAAGCTTGCTAAATATACTCCAGCCTATACAGAACACAGCATATAATCCATCTACTTCTGTTCCATGGCACTTTACTTGCTGGAAGCCTTCACCATTGTTGCAGATAAAAGTCCTCCTCCAGAGGCCCATCTCTGGGGAGAAAATGTTATTTTTAAAAAAGCTTTTTGCTAAAGAAGCTCAGGACAGGGAATGTACTGACCTGCAGAAAAGCAGTGAACATTTTGCTATAAAACAGGTTTATGGAGCAAATAACACGAGGCTTTATTTTAGGAGATATTCTGGCAAAGTTCATGACAAAATTATCCTTTCTATATGTTTAAAAACTTCTGCTGAGATTTATAAATTATATTCAAATTCCACCTGAAAAACACAACACTTTGGTCTTGTTGAAGGTGAGACACCCTGTACACCGTAGACTCACCACTTTTCTGAAGCATATTTGTAGTAAGTTAATTAAATGGTTGTGAAAAAAGCAAATTCTTCTGAGACTTTTCTGGAAGCCCCTGACAGCAGCCCATTTAGAAAAGTAGTCTTTTAATTACCTTGATATTTCATTAATGTTTTTGCTGACTTTTATATATAATTACATCACACTTCTCAAAATTTTCTACGAAAGCATTAACTGAAGGAAAAATACAGGAATATGTGTTTATTTACCAGTACAATGAGTCAGATAATGAAGAAGAAAAAAGACCTTCCCCACGTATATTGGCACATAAATATTTATCCTCAACACGAAAAGATTTTGTTTTACTGCTTAATAAAATACCATATTAAAAAGCCAAAGATGGCAAATAAAAAAATATTTAAATCAATGTCATATTACTAGTATGTTGTTATAGCTATATTATTGAATAAATATGAGGAAATCTAATTATTTCCCTGAAATGTTCTGAAAATTATTGTACTTGAAATCTTATATACAGACAGTGGTACAGACTGGTGTAAATAACACCTGTTGGAAATGGCTATAAATGGCAAACATTGGCATAAATTTATGTCCCCTGAAAGCAGTTTTAGAATTACTTTATACAAAGACAAACATAAAATTCTTCCTCCACTGCCTGTTAAGTGAAGGAAATGCAATGAAAAAACAAGATTTTACCATTCTGAAAACCTTTTATCTTTGTACCGGGTTTAAAGCAAAAACAAGAAGAATTGGAACTGTATTTTATCATTTATATAAAATCATTAGAATATTATAAAAAGAACCTATCACCCAGATTTCCTTTCTAATTTAATTCTGTCTAGGACTGCAAAAGAGAAATGAGTGACATGGCGGGGAGGTGAGGGAGACAACAACCCAAAAGCAAACAACAAGAATCAATTTTCAGTTATTTTTTATTGTAATTTTTTTCCAGGTACAGGATAATGCACTTATTACAGTTTGCTTAAAAATCAGTACTTTTAAAATATCATTAGATACAGAATAAGAGAGTCTCAGCAAAAGTCAAAACCAAGAGATTTCTTAATTTTCTCTTTTCTTCCTCTTGCAAAATGTACAAAACTAAAAGAAAGTTCCCATTTTGTGTTCCACTCTATCTGCCTATTTGCGGGATTATGGCACCAATAATTCTAACTGAAGTGACAGAACTAACCCATTTATTTTTGGCACAAAACTTAACAGTTTGGTCACAAGAAGTGCTGGCCAAGCTCAGGATATACCATTTCTTCTTTTGTCTCTCATCCTGAAGTCTATCCAATATTTGAAAATCAGAGTACATAAACATTAACTTATTTCTTACAAAGAACCTAAATTTAATTTACCTATGAAAAACTAATGTAATTATTTCTTTTGAGGCAATCTTACAAACTTATTGTATCCTAGAAAACTTAGCATATCTATATACATAAAAGCCTTGTATGCAAAGTGTCCCTTTGGGAGTTTGACCAGCTGGGAGTTCGATCACTCACTATGACATGCATTGACCACCAGGGGGCAGTGCGGATCGAAGGAAGACCCCAACCAGCAGCCAGGAAGGGAGGCCCCGGCTAGTAGCCAGCAGCTGCTAAGGACCCTACCTGTGCACAAATTTCGTGCACTGGGCCTCTAATATAAAATATGTTCACGTTTTAGAAAAGGAAAAGAAAGTAGTTAAACACATGAACTGAAATGATATTGTGGCTTAGCATTCTAAAAGAAGGCTAACTCACTGAAATAAATTCCATAGATTACTATGAACGTGAGATTGAATATTATATCACAGTGAGCAAAAGATTAACAAACCATCATCTTTTCTTAAAGATTTTTAAAATTGATTTTTTAAAGAGAGAGGAAGAGAGATGTGGGGAGAGAGAAACATTGATGTGAGAAAGAAACCTCAATGTGAGAGCAGAATATCGATGGGCTGCTGCTGCTTCCTGCATGCTCCCTAATGGTGATCAAGCCCATAAGCTGTAACTCGGGCATGTGCCCTGACTGGGAATGGAACCAGCAAACCTTTCAGGGCACTGGATGACGCCCAACCAACTGAGCCACACCAGCCAAGGCAACAACTATCACCTTTAATTAACTAATACTGATCTGATCTCCATGACAGCACTTGTGAAACAGGAATGAGCTCTCTGCTTGGAGCTTTAAAAAGTTTAGGATAGGGTCCCTGTTGGCAAGTTTACTTACCACCTGGTATAGACTGAACTGCATCTGCCTAAAGTTCGTATTTTGAAGCCCTAACCCTCAGTGAGATTGTGTTGGAAGATGGACCTTTGGGAGGTAATTAGGCTTAGTTGAGGTCATGATCAGACTAGTACCCTTATAAGAAAGACATCAGATCGATGTCTCTCTCTGTTTCTGCCATGTGAGGATATAGCAAGAAGGAGGTAGTCTCCAAGTCAGAAAGCTAGCCATCCCTAGAGAAGTAAATCGCACTTTAATCTTAGAATTCTCAGCCTCCAGTACTGTGTGAAACAAATTTCTGCTGTTTAAGTCACCCAGTCTACAGTATTTTGTTATGACAGCCTGAGATGATTAATACTCCATCAAATCTGTGATCATGAATTATGATAAACATTTTTTCAGGCTTACTTTACTAATTGTATTTCCCTCTGTGTAAATTATCTGTTTTGTCCATTCATCTATAAAAGTCTCAATGTTTGGGGGATAAAAATGAACAAGCACTTTATAAGGATACTAGAGGCCTGGTGCATAAATTCGTGCACAGGTGGATCCAGCTGGCCTGCCCTGATGGGGGCCCATTGGGCCAGGCTGGATGGGGGAAGGGGAGCTGATCAGGGCCCGGATCAGGCTGGTTGGCTGCCACAGTGCATGTCATAGCCACCAGTCGTTCTGGTCATTCTGCCGTTCCGGTTGCTGGGCTTTTATATATATATATAGATTCTTTTTCCATCATGTTGGTGCAGATCTATTTTCCCACTTTGCTATTGTCCTATTAAAAACTGTTATCATTGAGCATATGTTTTAAGTTTTTTTCAAATCTTTTTATTTTTTCTATTCCTTTAAAACTAAAACAGCTATCCTTTCATGGTTCTATTATATATTCTATTCTATTTTCTCTTAGTCTTTCTACAACATGAGTATTTTTCATTAATTTCATTAATTAATCAAGTTCACTAATTTATTTCAATTTTATATTGGTAGCTAGTAAAAGGTGTTGTTGTTACTACTTTTTTAAAAAACTGCTACTCAGATTCCAACACCACTGTGATCCTTCCTGTTTTGGAGAAAACAGGTTTTATTATATTGTTGAATCTATTTCTAGACTCAAATATTGTTCCATAGATCTGTGTTTATACTTTTTAATCATTATTATTCATTGCTCTTCTTTTTGGAAAGTTCCTTGTAAACCTCTTGTGTTTATTTTTCCATTAGATTATCCTTTCAAGTTCCCCTCAAAATCCCAGAATGGTTTTGGCTGAAATGGTATTGTATGCATAAATTAACTTTGAAAGGTGGGGTTGATTTATAAATTAAAATGCTGCACACACATAGAAAAAGTGCTTTGGCTTTCTAATGCTTGTTTTTAGGACATGAGGTGAAGAAACTTCATGTTCATTTCATATGACTGTTGTAATATAACAAGTTCTCTGTAATTCTATTTCCATGTCCAGCCTTTACTTTAGTTCAGGACATACTTGAAGGCTTACCATCTCTTCCAGCTACAAAACACCTGGAAAAGGCAAGGTTTTCCACTCAGCTGGGATCATGACAGAGGTAGAGGGAAATTAGTTCTAGCACTATATAAGAAACCTTTCTCTTATACAATGGTGTTGCAGTCTTGAGTTGGTATTCTGCTTGCCTTGTTTGCATTTCCTGATTCAACTGATTCCATATCTTTCAGACCAGTTTTGACTTCCATTATCTATAGCTCTTCTTTGACCATCCACTATCCATCTCTAGTGCACCCATACTCCCCTGACCAGGCTACATGGCTACCCCAGACCTGTACACCAAAGAATACCATTACTCATTTGTTAACTGGATACACTGATCAAATGGATGTGAAATTGAAAAACTAAATTTTAATGCTTAAATAATCTTGAAAATTGGTGGATGCCTAAGACCCAAGGTCAGAAATAAATTAAAATATAGCAAATGTTAGGTGGTATACAAGAATTTGATTCAATATCAAGAGCACAATTCACAATACTTCTGACCAGAGGCACTACTTCCATGATATGAAGTATCTGAGGGATGACATCTCTCTCAATTCCAGAATGTCTAAATCTGTATGTCTAAAGTTAGCAGGAATTTTATATATATATATACTATGTATGCCAGAAATACTACACACACACACACACACACAGACACACACACACACACACACACACTCAAAATTTTGCCATAATTTATGTTCATTCTAGCATGTGTTATAAGTTGAAAGAAACATTTCTTGACCTGAACCATCTTTCTCTTATCCCTTTAAATAATCATCTATTCAAAAACACAAATTATATTTGTTATTTCTTTGATACCATCACAAAACAATTATATAAATATGCCAATCAATTGACTTAAAAGCTGATTGAAAATTTTTCTGTATTGTAATTTCTCATAAAATACAGGACAGGTATAAAAATAGGATTTATAATTCTTAACCACTTCTCTTCTTTGATATTTGACTTTCTGTTAAGAATTATGATATTCAATTTTAAAACAATGAACCAAGAAATCAAATTAAGCCTTCAAGTAAAGGAGCACAGTGTGTCTTCATGATAAAGAGGTCCCCACTAACAGCCAATAAAAAGATGTTTAACAACTAGTATTAAATAGAACATATTTTAAGTTTTCAACATTAACTGCTTTCATAAAAATTGACCATTAATTTCTGAAGACAGATAAAGCTAAAGAAAGTTGAATGTTTATGTTTTACTTGGAAATAAAGCAAACAATATCATCTGCAAATTTTATGGGAAATAATTACTCTTCTGCAAAAAAAAAGGGGGGGGAGAGGAATGTGTTATTGATTTCCTTGTCTGATCTAGATAAACTGACTGGTTAAAAAATGATCATTCTCAAAAAAGCAGATGTACTACCAACCACTCACTAACATAACTTAGTCAATATTCCTGATACTCTTGATATCCATTTGCAAATACAACAATAAAGAATTTAAAAATAAAAAACGAGCTTGCTTTTCAATGAAGCTTATGTAAATACTGGAATCTGTGGCCCACACATAAGAAACAGCTATTATCCTGAGGTAGAGGAGTCAGAGGAGTCAGAGGAGTCAGGGGCATTGCCTCAAATCAACTAAGGTCTGAAACCATCCCACATTGATAGGATTACTGCAGCCTCCAGACTCTACAGATGGTAATAGGAACTTGAAAAAGAATTGGAAAATAGTTTGCTTTTTAATCCTCTTACTTAATAGCACAAATTGTTGGTCCCAAAAATTAAATAACAGGCCCAAATTCACATACTACTAGTCACAAATCTCAGGCCTCTTGATTCTTTCCACTACATCACTTTCTTTTTTCAAAAGTATTCTGTTAAGAGGTAAAATAAATCCCAATAAATAAGTTCCTTGTACTGCATTCAAATTGATAAGTTAGTATGGGTCTGAAATAATATAATAACTAGTTTATGTTAAAGATCTTCAACTGGGCTATTATTTCCTAGGTTTAGGTCATCGAAGCCAACTCATCAAGCACAGACATGTCAGTACATAACTCAATCAAATAAGCTCCTATGAGGAGAAGGCCTGACTCAAAGATGAAAACAAATATCTCACAACTCCCACAGGCTTTTAGTTTTTAAAAATTTCTATCAAATCAACCCTATGTTAACAGTATCAGTTACAACTAAAACATAATGTTGAGCACTGTATAAAAAAAAATTTAAAAAGGAGGAGAAACAGTCCCTGGCCTAACAAATTATAAATTCCAGTTTTAATTTTATCTGCAACAGCTATCATTTATAGATATAGGCAAAAGAAAAGCACATTTAGACAGACATATTAAGAATGAATATACGTATACAAAAACATGAAACTAGACAACCAACTTATACCATATACAAGAATAAACCCAAAATGGATAAGAATTAAATGTAAGTCGCAAAACCATAAAAACCCTAGCAGAAAACACAGGCACTAAAATCTCAGACACCTCTTAGCAATATTTTTGCCAATATACTTCCCAGCACAAGGAAAACTAAGGAAAAAATAAACAAATGGGACTACATCAAACTAAAAAGCTTCTGTACAGCAAAAGAAGCCATCAACAAAATTAAAAGGGAGCCCACAGTATGGGAGCACATATATGGCAATGATACATCTGATAAGGGGTTAATTTCCAAAATATGTAAAGAATTCATACAACTCAACAACAGGAAGACAAACAATCCAATTAAAAAATGGGCCAAGGACCTGAATAAATACCTCTCCAAAGAGGACATACAGATGGCCAATATATATACGAAAAAATGTTCAATGTCACGAATCATCAGAGATGCAAATTTAAATCACAATGAGATATCACCTCAAACCTGTAAGAATGGCTATCATCAATAAATCAACAAACAACAAGTGCTGGCAAAGATGTGGGGAAAAGGGAACCCTAGTGCACTGTTGATGGGAATGCAGATTGGTGCAGGCACTGTGGAAAACAGAATGGAGTTTCCTCAAAAAATTAAAAATGGAAATGCATTTTGACTCAGCAATCCCACTTCCGGAAATATATCTTAAGAATCCTGAACAACTCCAGCAAGAGAGGAATCGACAGGACTACTCCAGCCATGAAGACAGAAGAGAAGCAGTCCAGAGACGGAAGACGCTGATGTGGCCTTCCCATACTAGCAGTTAGCAGCTGTGCATCACTGCAGATTGCCCAGGACCAAACCAGACAGAGTCGGACCTGCATTACCACCATTTGTCCACCATCCAGAACTGAAATGTCAGTGCTGACATGTACACATAAGGAACTGTTGGACATTGAAATTGGGTCTCAAAAGAACTGTTGGCCCAGAAAGAAACTCATTACACACTGATTCATTTGCCTGTCACCATAACCATTATTGCTTTTCTCATTTTTGGTTCTTATAAGTGTATTTCTAATAGCACATGATCTCACTCATCTAGGGGAAATAATGAACAACAAAGACTGATGAACAAGAACAGACCCAGAAACAAGGAGGCATGGATCAGACTGTCGGGCCTCGGGGGGAGGGTAGGGAAGGGTTGGGGTAAAGGGGGAGATCAACCAAAGGACTTGTGTGCAGGCATATGAGCCTAACCGGTGGTTAAGGACAACAGGGGGGTGGGGGTATGTGTGGGGAGGGGTGTGGGATGGGAATGGGGGGACGAGGACAAATATGTGATACCTTAATCAATAAAGAAATTAAAAAAAAAAAGAATCCTGAACACCAATTTGAAAGGATAGATGCAACCCTATGTTCATAGCAGCATTATTGAGAATTAAAAGCATAATATGCAAATCAACCGAATGACCAAGCAGCAGAATGAACATCTAGACGACCTTCTGGACGACCATGCTATGACACACACTGGTACCAGGCCAGCCAAGGCAGGTGTGATGCAATTGGTTGGGCGATCCTACCATCACCCCACGACCACCCCGCAGAGGGAGGTCCAGGCCACCCTCTGTAGGGTGATCGATGAGGGGGGCTCTGCGATCGATCACCCCAAAGAGGGAGGCCCAGGCCACCCGGCTGGCAGTGCTGCGGCAGGTGGGCAGGACCTACCTCTGCAGGGCAATCGATCTGGGGACCCCGCAGAAGGAGGCCCAGGTCACCGGCCAGCAATGCTGTGGCGGGTGTGCGGGGCCAGTCAGTGATCACCCCGCAGAGGGAGGCCCAGGCCAGCCAAGCAATCATACCCACACCTGTTGCCCACAGATGGAGGTGACTGGTGGCGGGGTAAAGGGGGACAACACTGTACAGATGGCAAGCAGTGGCAGCATAACGGGCGGGGCCAGCTATCGGCAGCCGGGGGAAGGAAAGCCCCAATAGGCCCTGATCGCCAGCTAGGCCTAGGGACCCTACCTGAGGGGTCCTGGATTGTGAGAGGGCGCAGGCTGGGCTGAGGGACACATCCCCTCACCCTGTGCACGAATTTCATGCACCGGGCTTCTAGTCATCCTACCTTATAATAGAGAAACATGCAAATTGACCACACCTCCGCTATGCCCACAGCCAATCAGAGCGAACAAAATGGCGGTTAATTTGCATATGCCGGCGCTGAGCGGCCTGGGTCCAGGAAACATCCTCCGGACCCAGGCCGCTCCTAGCCTGTAGGCCCATGCTTAGGTCCTGAGCGGCAGGGGTCCCAGAACGCCCCCTGGCCACTCAGAGCCTATGGGTGTAGGCGCCAAGCAACCTGACGGGCGGAACATCCCCGCGTCGCTATAGCGACGCGGGGATGTTCCGCCCTGCCCCAGCAGCTTGCAAAGGCTCCTGCACAAAGCGGCGGTTTGGGGCCACGCCCCCAGCCAGGCGCCCAGGACCAGGGGCTGCTGCTGGCCTCCTGGGTTTGCCGAGACCCTGGTGGCCACCGCTGCGTGCTGCCCAGGGTCCCTGCAAGCCTCAAGCCTGGGGCCCATGGTGGGGCTGGCTGCTGGTCTTGGGGCGTTTGGAGATGGGGATGTTCCCACCCCGCCCCAGAGGCTTTCCAAGCTCCAGCACCAAGTGGCAGATTGTGTCCATGCCCCAAGCCTAGCGCCCTGCACAGGGGGATGGCTGCTGGCCTCTGGGGTGTGCGGAGACCCCAGCAGCCACCACCGGGTGGCAGATACACGCCCCTAGCCCAGTGGACACAACCCAGGGGCTGCATGAGCTGCAGAGGATACACCTTTTTAAAAAAAATTTTTACTAATTTTTTTTTTTTTTTTTTTTTTTTACAGAGAAGAGGGGAGAGGGATAGACAGTCAGAAATATCAATGAGAGAGAAACATCCATTAGCTGCCTCCTACACACTCCCCACTGGGGATATGCCTCCAACCAAGGTACATGCCCTTAACAGGAATCAAACCTGGGACCCTTCAGTCTGCAGGCCCACGGTCTATCCACTGAGCCAAAACATTTTGAGAGTAAATACCTTTTCTGACAACTCATTGGCTAAGCTCCCTGTAGGCCACCAAATGCAGTGTTCTTGGTAATTTGGGTTATAAGAATCCAAGAAGGTAATCTAGGGTTTTTCCACCACACTCTTGAAGGAAAAAATGAAGGTCCCTTGAGGGGTCCCAGATTGGAGAGACTGCAGGCTGGGCTGAGGGACAACACCCCCCGCTACCCCCCCTCCCGGCCATGCACAAATTTCGTGCACCGGGCCTCTAGTATATAATAAAAGGGTAATATGCAAACTGACCCTAACAGCAGAACGACTGGGAAGGGCTGGTTGCTATGACGTGCACTGACTGCCAGGGTGCAGAAATTCAATGCAGAAGCTGCTCCATGGTGGTCAGTGCACTCCCACAGCCAACCTCCTATGGCTGGCCAACCTCTACAGTTAATTCCCTGTAAATTATTCTTCAGTGCATTTAGTGCAGTGGTCGCCAAACTTTCAGACCTCATGGACCACCAGTTAGCGACCACTGCTCCAAAGGTGTCCTTAAACCAGTGGTCACCAACCTTTCTGACCTCACGGACAACCAGTGATCCATAGACCACCAGTTGGTAACTGCTGATTTAGTGTATTCTTCATTTCTGACTGGTTCTTTTTTATGGTTCCTATGTCCTTTGTCATGCTGTTGAAGTTCTCAATGAATTTCTTGAGTATCCTTATAACCATTGTTTTGAACTCTGTATCTGGTAGTTTGCTTGCCTCCATTTCATTTAGTTCTTTTTCTGGAGATTTCTCCTGTTCTTTTATTTGGGACACTAGGGGCCCAGTTCACAAATTCGTGCACCTTGACAGGAACTGTGGGCCACGAGGTTGTGATGGGCACAGGGATGGGTCTTGGCCCATCCTCTGTGCCTCTGCCCAGCCCCTCCTGCCACGGCACCCGTCCCTTCTTTTCTGGCAGTCCCGCTGCCACTGCTGCCACTTCCACACACTGACGGCACCAGCCCTGCTCACACCCGCTGACAGCGTGGAGCAATTGGGTCCGGCGACAGCAACAGGTGTGAGTGGGGCCAGCGCCATCAGTGGGTGTGAGTGGTAGCTGCTGTCCTGATTGCCCCTCAGGAGCAGGGGGAGGTGGAGAAGCCCTCAGGGACAACCAGGGCCGGCAACCGCTGCTTGCACCCACTGATGGCACCGAGTGATCAGGACCAGCACCGGGTGCTGGCAGCGGGTGCAAGTGGGGCCAGCACTGGCAGCAGGTGCGCGCACCGGGTGGGACTGCAGCACAGGAGCAAAGAATTTTCAGTAACCACCAGTGGCTTGCCCCAATGACAGCAACTGGTGCCCTGCCTTGGTCTGGCACCCCCACTCACCTGCTCCACCATCTCACCGAAGCCCGCCATGTTCCATGCACAACCCCTGGTGGTCAGCACATGTCATAGCAACCGGTTGTTCAGTTGTTCTGCCGTTCAGTCTACTTTCATATTAGCCTTTTATTATATAGGATGTTTCTTGGTCTTTGGATGCTTCTCTGTGTTTGTTTTTATGTATTAGACAGAGCTGCTACATCTCCCAGACTTGGTATCATGGCCCTGTTGTAGTAGGTGTTCTGTAGGGCCCTGTGGTACAGCCTCCACAGTCACCTGAGCTGGGTACTCCTAGTGCATGGTTGTGTGGGCTGTGTACACTGTCCTCTTGTAGTTGAGCCTTGATTGCTATTGGCATCACTGGCAGGGATTGACTCCTTAGACTAACCAGCTATAAGAACCAGCTGTGACTACAACAGAGGGGCTGCTGTGCAGAAGTTGACCCTTGGAGCAGAACTTGCTTCGGTGGAGCTTTGGTGCTCACCGAATCCGCCCCTTAAATGTGTCACTCATGGAGGTGGTAGGGAGGTAATCTAGCATGGTCTGAAGCTGTACACCAGGTGCACTGGCTCTGGGGCCTCCCTGGAGGTGCAACATTAGCCACTGCCTGTGTCCTGTCTGGGGCCACCTGGCATGAGCAACAGTGCAATCTGCAGATGGTTGCTACTTGTGCTGAGCTTGGAGGTGCCCAGGAGAGGCCAAGCTATGAACCAAGGTGGGCTGCCACTAATGCTAGGTCTGGGGCCACTTAGCAAGAGATAGTGGGTACACAGAGGCCACATGGTGCTCGTTTGAGAGATTCTCAGCATCCTCTACTCTACAGTTAATTCCAGAACCATGAAGCAATTCTTAAGCATAAGGCAAGAGAGGCCAGTTGTATGGAAAAGTCATTGGAACAGGTTGGAGGAGCCCACAAGTTGGAAGGGGTGTGGTCTTAAGGTATCACCAGGGCAGGGTGAAAAGTGTGAGCCACGATGTTGGAGACTCAGATATGGTACCCGCCTGTTGGCTCTATGGTGAGGAGGCCTCAGCAAAGGAATAATAATCTCTGCCAGCACTTTTGTCTGGTAAAAAGCTACCCCCCTAACTCTTGCCCTGATGCCAGACAATTTAGTTTCTCCCTGTATGTCCCTGATTCCTTTCAAGTTCCTGCCCCAACACTGGAGCTCAGAGGAAGTGAGTATGAGTAAGTCCCTTGTGTGGGCCCTTTAAGAGGAACTGCCTGGGATTCCAGCAACCTCCGTGTCACTCAGTCCCAATAGCCACTAGATTTTACAGCCCACAGTTGTGGGTACTTCTCTTCCTGGGACTGGAACCCTGAGCTCAGGGGTCTGGTGGGAAGCTGGGACCCAGGGGGAACCTCCGCAGCAAAGGGACCTCTGCAGCTAAGATATCCCTCCTGATTAGAAACCACCACACGTGGGTGTGGGACCAGCTTGTTCCATGTCTCTGTTCCTCCTACCAGTCTCAATGTGGCTTCTTTAATTCCCTAGTTGTAGGATTTCCATTCAGCTAGATTTCAGGCAGTTCTAAATGATGGTTTTCTGAAGTTTAGTTGTATTTCTGATGTGGTTGTGGGAGGATCTGAGTACCACATTTATCTCTACTGCCATCTTAACTAGTGAATTACTTTTTTTTTTAAATATATTTTATTGATTTTTCACAGAGAGGAAGGGAGAGGGTTAGAGAGCTAGAAACATCATTGAGAGAGATACATCGACCAGCTGCCTCCTGCACACCCCCCACCGGGGGATGTGCCCACAACCAATGCACATGCCCCTGACCGGAATCGAACCCGGGACCCTCCAGTCTGCAGACCGACGCTCTATCCACTGAGCCAAACCGGTTTTGGCGTGAATTACTTTTTACAAATTGAGTAATTACTGGGTAAATAAATATCAACCACTATTATATATCATTATGATTATCACTATTAAACTATCCAAGGCCACATGGCTAATAGGAAATGGAGTAAAAGTGTCAATCCAAACAAAAAATGTATGTTTAGGGTTCCTTGTATCACATCTTCACTAAATATAATACCTAATGTATCTAAGTCATCTGCTTTTCATTGTATCTAGTCCATATGTCTTCACCTTTGTGAAGAAATACCATGAGATGGATATATTGCTAAAATCCAAATATACCTGTGTGCTCATTTCCCTGATATGTCCAACAGAGAATTCCATAGTAGGTACATCTGTCAGAAATACTGATTGTTTTTCTTAAAAAATAATTAATGAGCAAGAAAAAATGTCCACAAAGAACTTAGCAGGTAAAATCATTTTGTTCCTCACCCATGAAGTTGTATTTGCCTAATTGCCAAATAAGGCAAACCAAACCAAAAAGCATAACATGGTACCCTGCCCTCAAGCACATCACATTTGTAGTATAGACTGAGTGTGATAAAGGAATAACTAGACAAATGCAAAATTCTACTTATATTCTGTGTTCTTTTAAGAAGAGGAAGGAAACACACCAAGAATAAAAGTCACCTTCTAGGCACGCTACAACCCAAGCTCTACCCATCTCCACCTTTAATATAGGGCATGCACCTGTCATAGGCAAAACAGGGAAGACTAGTTCCTGAACCCAGACCTGCATTGTGGCACCCGAGGACCTAGCATGATAATTCCAATAATGCAAAAAGCCAGCAGAGCGGCATTTCCAAGCAAAGCTTCCACTTCACTGACTGTTCTTTCATCTCATTTTATAGTTTTAACAGTTGCAGTTTATACCTAAAGGTGTGTGGGCACAGGTTCTAAAATGCAATATGTAGAGAGTGCTCAGTATATGTGGGAAAGCTAGCTAAGGTCTGTTTATTTTCTGAACTATCTAGAACCCTGTTTTTGTATATCACTCTCTCCCAAACTATACTGAACAATATATACTTCCTCCAATGTAGTTACTTCACACCAAGCATAAACCACGAAGAGAGGTGTACCTAACTTACCATCGTATCCCCAATACCTACCCCAGTGCCTAGAATATGGTAGATGCTCAATAAACAGTTGTTGATTGGATGGATAGGTAGAGACCTGCTGAGACCTGAGGGACTCCCATGGACGAAGCAAGGCAAATCTGTCAGCCTTGGTAAGAGGGCTGTACCTATCTCGCTCCCCAGTTCCAGCCAGTACTGCAAGGCAAGATCACGAGGTGCCAGCTACCAATGGAAATAAAGACAGGCTTCAAAGGACCAGGGCAAAGATCTCAGTGAGCAACGGACCTGAGCAGCTTAGCAAAGGGAGTTCACATATAGCTCCAGCACCTTTCAGGGCACAGAAAAGCCGTGAAAGAGCAGAGTCCAGATCACTTTTACTTCTATTGTTCAGATATGCCAATAATTCTTCTAAAGTTGCTTGAAGAAGACAATGGTTTCTTTTGTTAAAACATTGTTTTCCATAAAACCTGTATGACTTTTTTCCTTAATTTAAAATTTCTCTACAAAGAACAGCATATAACCTAACTGCTAAATAGCAAGAAAATGATTAAATGTTGCATGCCATGGAATAGTACATAGCCACTTAAATGTCATCTTTGAACAATAGTTAATAAGATAGAAAACAATCAAAACAGAATGTTAGGAGAGAGGGAAGAAGATGACAGCAGTGCAGGTAGAAGTCACACTCATCTCCTCCCAGGCCTGCACTGTAATTGCAACTAAATTATAGAACAATAAACAACCAAGTAAATAACCAAGTGAAGACCAGCAGAACAGAAGTCTTATAACCAAGCATTTAGAGAAGAATCCACATTGAGACTGATAGGAAAGGCAGAGACCCCAAAAGGGCTGGCCCCATATCTATGGGGGGTGGCTGAGAATCCAGAGGGACAGCTTAACTGCAAAGGTCCCCCACGAGGAACAAGCCAGGCTCCCAAGCCCAGATCAACAGAGCTCGGAAGAGTCACCCACATAAAATCAGTGGGGATTCTGGCCAACAAGGAGAAACGGGATTCTACTAGAAACCCAGGCACCCTCTTAAAGGGTCAATTAACAAAATCTCATTCACAGCAACTCACCCTGGGCTCCAGCAGAGTGAGGGCAGTTGGGAGCATACTAGACCCAGGTGAGGACAGACTGGGTTGTGTGGCTCCAGGGAGAGAATTGAAGAAACAGCCACCGGGGTCCCTATGCTGACTCCCTCCCCCAGGTTGCTCACAGATACCATCTTTCCTGGGTCAAGTACTCCCCTCCAAAACTGCACTGGCCCCATACTCCAGGTCCCCTGTCACCCTGTACTTCTCCAGTCAGCTGGAGGAGTCTACTATCTGAGCCTGTGATACAGATTTTCTTAAAGAGATATTGAGAGCAATCTCAGGGAGAATCAAAGACAAAGCTGTGTGGCTCTGAATCGGAGGCCATTTCCCCCACCCGACAGTGTTCCAGAACAGCAGCATCACCTGCCACACTACATCCCTGGCCACACCCCACAGGCCCAGAGTAGCTGCCCCTCCCTCCAGAGCACCAGTGAAGCTGGGCCTGTTAGAGCAGCTGCTCGAACACCCACATGCCCAAACCACCAAAGACTCTACACCCTGTCCTCCACAGCCCAAAAAGGCTATGTGCGTTGCCAAAGCACCAGAGAAGCTGCACCCTATCCCCTATGGGCTAGAGTGGCTACACCTGCACCTGGGGTGCCTGAGAAACTGCACCCTATCTCCTGTGGGCTAGAGATGCAAATTAAAATAATAATGAGGTATCACCTCACACCTTTCAGAATGGCTACCATCAACATATCAACAAATGACAAGTGCTGATGAGGATGTGGAGAGAAGGGAACCCTAGTACACTGCTGGTGGGAATGCAGACTAGCACAGCCATTATGAAAAACAGTATGAAGTTTCCTTAAAAAATTATATATGGTGGGTGTGGGGTGGGGGGGTAATAGTAAGATATGTACACACATAATACCTCAATAAAAATATTAAAAAAAAATTATATATGGAACTGCCATTTGACCCAGTGATCCTACTTCTAGGAATATATCCTAAGTAACCTGAAACACCAATCAGAAAGAATGTATGCACCACTACCTATGTTCATAGCAGCACAATTTACAATAGATAAGATCTGGAAACAGCCAAAGTGTTCATCAGTAGATGAGTAGATAATTAAGCTGTGATAGATACATTTATACCATGGAATACTATGCAGCAGTTTTAAAAAAGGATCTCTTGGCTTTCTGAATGTCCTCTTTCGAACAGTGTCTATTTAGGTCCTTTGCCCATTTTTTGATTGCATTGTTTATCTTCCTTTTGTTCAGTTGTATGAGTTCCCTGTAAATGTTGGTTATTAAACCCTTATCAGAGATAACATTGGCAAATATGTTCTCCCATGCAGTTTCTTGTTGTTTTGTTGATGGTTTCTTTTGCTGTACAGAAGCTTTTTATTTTGATGCAGTCCCATTTGTTTATTTTCTCCTTAGTTTCCATTGCCCTAGGAGCTGTATTGTTAAATATATTGCTACAACAAATGTCTGCTATTTTGCTGCCTATTGCTTCTTCTAAGATTCGCTCAAAGTCAGTAATCATCCCAGAGATGCAAATCAAAACAACAATGAGGTACCACCTCACACCTGTCAGAATGGCTATCATCAACAAATCAACAAACAACAAGTGCTGGAGAGGATGTGGAGAAAAGGGAACCCTCCTTCACTGCTGGTGGGAATGCAGACTGGTGCAGCCATTGTGGAAAAAAGAGAGAGCACTCAAATAAATAAAATCAGAAACAAAAAAAGTAACAACTGACACCACAGAAATACCAAAAAAATTTTTTTATAAGGAAATATTATGAACAACTACACATCAACAAATTGGAAAATCTGGAAGCAATAAACAAATACCTAGAAAGAGACATTCCAAAACTGAATCAGGAAGTATCAGAAAATCTAAACAGACCATTTACAACTAATGAAATGGAAGCAATAATTTAAAAAAATAAATTTCCAACAAACATAAGTCCTCCACCAGGTAGCTTTACAGGTGAATTTTAGCAAACATTCAAAGAACTCACACCTATCCTTTACAAACTCTTTCAAAAAATTCAAGAGGAAGGAGACTCCCAATCTCTTTTACAATGCCAGCATTATACTAATTCCAAAACGAGATAAAGACACTACAAATAGAGAAAATTATAGGCCAATATCCCTGATGAACATAGATGCTAAAATCCTCAACAAAATATTAGCAAACTGGCCAAAACCGGTTTGGCTCAGTGGATAGAGCATCGGCCTGCGGACTGAAAGGTCCCGGGTTCGATTCCGGTCAAGGGCGTGTGCCTTGGTTGCGGGCACGTCCCCGGTGGGGGGTGTGCAGGAGGCAGCTGGTTGATGTTTCTCTCTCATCAATGTTTCTGGCTTTCTATCCCTCTCCCTTCCTCTCTGTAAAAAATCAATAAAATATATTTTAAAATATATATATATATATTTTAAAAATATATATATATTAGCAAACTGGATACAGCAATACAATACAAAAAAATCATACACCATGATAATTTAGGATTTATTCCGGAATGCAAGATTGGTAAAATATCTGCAAATCAATAAATATGATATACCTCATAAACAAAATGAAGGATAAAAATCACATGATCAGATCAACAGATGTAGAAAAAGCATTTGATAAAATCCAGCACCCATTATTATAAAAACTCTCAACAAAGTGGGAATAAAGGGAACATACCTCAACATAATAAAAGCCACATATGACAAACCCACAGCCAAACATCATATATTCACCGAGGAAAAACTAACAGCATTTCTCTTAAGATAAGGAACAAGGCAGGGATGTCCACATTCACCCATCTTATTCAACATAGTACTGGAACTCAAAGCCACAGCTATCCAACAAGTAGAAGAAATAAAAGACATCCAATTGAAAAGAGAAGTAAAACTGTCATTATTTGCAGATGACATGATACCCTATGTAGAGAACCCTAAGGATTTCACCAAAAAACTATTAGAACTGATAAATGAATTTCGTAACATAGCAGGATACAAAATAAGGACACAGAAATCAGTTGCATGTTTATACACCAACAATGAACTATCAGAAAGGGAAGCTTGTAAGAAAACAATCTCATTCTCAATTTCTTCCAAAAAAATAAAACATTTTGGAATAATTTTAACCGTGGGTATAAAAGACCTATATTCAGAAATTTATAAAACACTTAAGAAATAAGCTGAAGAAGACACAAATAAGTGAAAGCATATGCTATGTTCATAGATAGAATGTATTAACATCATTAAAATGTCCATACTACCCAATCTATACATTCAATGCAATTCCGATCAAGATACAAATTGCATATTTAATAGAACTCAAACAAATATTCCAAAAATTTATATAGAACCATGTAAGACCTCAAAGATCCACAGCATGTTAAGAAAGAAGAACAATGTTGAAGGAATCAGGCTACCTGATATAAAGCCCACAGTAATCAAAACAGCATTGTACTGGCATAAAAACAGGCACATAGATCAATGGAACAGAATAGAGAGACCAGAAATAAACCCACACATTTATGGTCAATAATATTTGACAAAGGGGCAAAAATATATAATAGGGTAAAGATAGTCTATTCAATAAATGGTAGTGGGAATATTGGAAAGATATGTGCAAAAAATTAAACTAGCCCACCTTCTTACACCATACACAAGGATAAACTCAAAATGGATTAAAAACTTAAATATAAGACTCGAAACCATAAAAATAAATTAGGAGAAAACATAGGCCATAAAATCTCAGACAATTCGCATAGCAATATTTTTTCTTTGGGCAAGGGAAGCAAAAGAAAAATAAACAAATGGAACTACAACAAAGTAAAAAATTTTGCACAGCAAAGAAAAACATCAACAAAATAAAGAGAACCCAATAAATGAGAGAACATATTCACCAATGACACATCTGATAAGCAGTTAATATTCAAATTTTATAAATAACTTACAAAACTCAACACCAAAAAACAACAAAAATCCAATTAAAAAAATGAGTCAAGGACTTGAATACACACTCTCCAAAGACAACATACAGATGGCCAATAGACATATGAAAAGATGCTCAAGTCACCAATCATTATAGAAATGTAAGTTAAAACCACAATGAGATATCACCTCACACCTGTCAGAATGGCTAGCATCAATAAATCCACAAAAGAGCAGTGTTAGCGAGGAAGTGGAGAAAAGGGAAACCTTATGCACTCTTAGTGGGAATGTAGATTGGTGCAGGCATTGTGGAAAACATGGAATTTCCTCAAAAAATTAAAAATGAAAGTGCTTTATCATGCAGCAATTCCACTTCTGGGGATTTATCCAAAGAACCCCAAATCACTAATTCAAAAGAATATATTGTTCATTGTAGCGTTATTTACAACTAGAGGCCCGGTGCACAAAATTCATGCATGGGGGGAGGGGGGAGTCCCTCACCCCAGCCTGCACCCTCTCCAATCTGGGACATCCCTTTCACAATCCAGGACTGCTGGCTCCCAACTACTCGCCTGCCTGCCTTCCTGATTGCCCCTAACCGCTTCTGCCTGCCAGCCTGATCACCCCCTAACCACTCTCCTGCCAGCCTGATTGATGCCTAACTGTTCCCCTGCCAGCCTGTTTGCCCCCAATTTCCTTCCTCTGCCGGCCTGGTCACCCCTAACTGCCCTCTCATGCAGGGTTGATCACCCCCAACCACCCTCCCTTGCAGGCCTGGTCCCTCTCAACTGCCCTCCCTTGTGGGCCTGGTGCCTCCCAACTGCCCTCCCCTGCTTGCCTGATCACCCACAACTGCCCTCCCTTGTAGGTCTGGTCCCTCCCAACTGCCCTCCCCTGCTGTCCATCTTGTGGTGGCCATCTTGTGTCCACATGGGGGCAGGATCTTTGACCACATGGAGGCAGCCATATTGTGTGTCGGGAGTGATGGTCAATCTGCATATTACTCTTTTATTAGATAGGATAGAGGCCTGGTGCACGGGTGGGGGCTGGCTGGTTTGCCCTGAAGGGTGTCCCAGATCAGGGTGGGGGTTACCTTGGGGTGTGGGGTGGTGTGGGTGAGAGGCCTGTGGTGGTTTGCAGGCCAGCCACACACCCCTGCAACCCAAGCGGAGGCCCTGGTATCTGGAATTTATTTATCTTCTACAGTTGAAACTTTGTAGCCTGGAGTGGAGACAAACCTCCTGTTTGCTCCGTGGCTGCAGCCATTTCTGTTGGAATTTATTTACCTTCTATAATTGAAACTTTGTACCCTTGAGTGGAGGCCTGGGCCCACCAGGGTGTGTGGAAAATTTGGCTTCCTCCATTACCAGGGAAACCCAAGCCTCCCTCCTGCTCTCTGTGGCCACAGCCATCTTGGTTGGGGTTAATTTGCATAGTCACTCTGATTGGCTGGTGGGCATGGCTGGTGGTGTGGCGGAGTGATGGTTAATTTGCATATTACTCTTTTATTAGACAGGATAGCCAAGATATGGTAGCAACCCAAGTGCCCATCAATATACAAGTAAATAAAAAAGAAGTGGTAAATACATGCAATGGAATATTACTCAGCCGTTAAAAAAAACAACCCTGAAATCTTACCATTTGTGATAGCATGGATACACCTAGAGGATATCAGGCTCTGTGAAATAAGTCAGTCAGAGAAAATCAAATGCCAGATTAATTCACTCATATGTGGAATTTAAAGAACTAAATAAATGAACAAACAAAACTGAAACAGTCACAGACACAGTGAACTGGTGGTTACAGAGGAGAGAGGGTTGAGGGACTGGGTGAAAAAGGTAAAGGGATAAGAAGTAAAAATTAGTAGTTACAACACAGTCATAGGGATGTAAAATATAGCATAAAGAATATAGTCAATAATATTGTATGGTGCCAGTTGGATACTGGAAAAATCAAGAGGAACACTGTAAAATATATGATTGTCTAACCCAGGGGTCCTCAAACTTTTTAAACAGGGGGCCAGTTCACTATCCCTCAGAGAGAAGGAGGGGAGTTGGAGAGTGCGGCGCACATTCCACACATGCGCACTGCGGGCCCGGGACGAGTCAGCTGCTAAGCAGGACAGGCAGCGGTGGCAAAAACACCCAGCAGACCGGATAAATGTCCTCGGCGGACTGCATGTGGCCTGTAGGCCGTAGTTTGAGGACCCCTGGTCTAACCATTAAGCTAGAATCTGAAACCAATACAAAATAAAATTGAAATTAAACTGTAAAAAAAAAATAAAAGAATGTTAGTGAAGAAATGGCAAATACAAAACTACATATAAAGTGAAGCATTATACGGATTAGATTTTTTACAAGGTAAAGAAAAGCCTATCACCAGGAATGCTCAGGGCCTACTCAAAAAGGCAAATAATCCTTTCCACTAATATTTACAGGGTAAAATAAGATTGTTGTTAGAGTAATAAATTTGACAGTAAAATAGTAGTCAAGTTTTCAGGCTAATTTAAATTGGCTAATTTGAAATAAGCGAATATTCTAGAAAAATTAATTGTACTGGACAAAAAGCAGTTCCTAAAGTGTTAACTAAAATTTTTATTGGTAGTTCATCTCATGATAAAATTTCATAACATGTAATGAACCTAAAGCAGTCATATTATAGTGTAAAAAATTAAAATTTAAAAGCTATCAAGACTACATTATAAAATTTTCAAAAGCCTCCTAATACTAAATCAAAAAAGGGGGGATAGTAGAAGAATATCATACAAGGAAAAATATCCTATAAGTAAATTACATCTAGAAAATTTGTACTTTAGAAAATTAATTGTAATGCTAACAGCAAGACACCCATGAAAAACACACATGGTGTCCAAAACAAGCCAGAGGAAAATCATTTGGGCAAAAAATGAAAAAGGATCCAAGTCAAATTTATAGAAAATATTCCTTTATTAACTTTTGATCGAGAATATGTTTGTATATTTTCAGGAAACAACTCTGAGACCATGTGGATTCTGGCAACAGAGAGGAATTGAAAGGACTACTCCAGCCATGAAGACAGAAGAGAAGCAGTCCAGAGATGGAAGATGCTGACGTCGCCTTGCCATACTAGCAGTCAGCAACTGTGTGTCACTGCAGGTTGCCCAGGACCAAACCAGAGAGGGTCGGACCTGCATTACCACCATTTGTCCACCATCCAGAACTGAAATATCATTGCTGACACGTACACATAAGGAACTGTTTGACATTGAAATTGGGTCTCAAAAGAACCGTTGGCCCAGAAAGAATCTCACTACAGACTGATTCATTTGCCTTTCAGCATAACCATTATTGCTTGTCTCATTTTCGGTTCTTATAAGTGTATTTCTAGTAGGACATGATCTCACTCATCTAGGGGAAATGATGAACAACAAAGACTGATGAACAAGAACAGACCCAGAGACAGGGAGGCATGGATCAGACTGTCGGATCTCAGAGGGTGGGTAGGGAAGGGTGGGGATCAAGGGAAGAAATCAACCAAAGGACTTGTGTGCATACATATGAGCCTAACCAGTGGTCAAGGACAACAGGGAGGTGGGGGCATGTGTAGGGAGGGGTGTGGGATGGGAATGGGGAGATGAGGACAAATATGTGATACCTTAATCAATAAAGAAACTTTTTAAAAAAATGAAATTACAAGTGATTGTCTAACTCTCTGTACTTTCCAAATTATCTACAAGGAAGACATTTATAACAAGGAAAGTGGCTTATTATTAAAAGATAAGAATGAGGATAACTGGCCAATGATTTTGAAAATATTGGATAAGAGTGGCCAGAAATACTGTCTATAGCAAAGAAGCAAAATGCAGTGGTTACCTTCTGGCGAAAGGAGCTGGAGGGAATGGGATATGAGGAAGATTTCTTTTTCACCACTGACCCTTTTGTTCTGTTGCATTTTGCACTATGTATATTACTGTTTACCAAAAAGTGAATATAATAAAATAACACTCTTCCCTCTTCCAAATTGCAAAACAAAAAACTTTTGAAAAAATGAATGACTGGCTGGTATGGCTCAGTGGTAAAGCATCGGCCTATGTACTAGGAGGTCAGGGTTCGATTCCCAGTCAGAGCACATGCCTGGGTTGTGGGCTGCTCGATCCCTAGTGGGGGGCATGCATGAGGCAGCCAATCGATGATTCTCTCTCATCATTGGTGTTTTTCTCTCTCTCTCTCCCTCTCCCTTCCTCTCTGAAATCAATAATAAAAATGAATGAATGAGGATAATTACTTTTCTGTAAAAAACTGCTGATATCAGATGGAAGGTTGCAAAACAATAACTCTGGAAACAAAATGTACCAATCAACCTACTTAGTTTCCTATAAATAAGGTGCATGTACCTTTATAGTTACACTAGAGGCCCGGTGCATGAAATTCATGCACGAGGAGGGTGTCCTTCAGCCCAACCTGCACCCTCTCCAATCTGGGACCCTTCAGAGGATGTCTGACTGCCAATTTAGGCCCTGCAGGATCGGGCCTAAACTGGCAGTCGGACATCCTTCTCACAATCTGGGACTGCTGGCTCCTAACCACTTGCCTGCCTGCCTGCCTGCCTTCCTGATTGCCCTCTAACCACTCCCTGCCAACCTGATCACGCCTAACTACTCCCCTGCCAACCTGATTGGCCCCAACTGCCCTCCCCTGCTGACCTGATCTCGCCCCCAACTGCCCTCCCCTGCTGGCCTGATCGCCCACAACTGCCCTCCCCTGCCAGCCATCTTGTGGTGGCCATCTTGTGATGACGTGAGGGCGGCCATCTTGTGGCTGCTGTCTTGTGGAGGCCATCTTGTGATGCCGTGAGGGGGTTGCGCAAGGACCACCTAGGCTCTTACTAGTATAGAAGATTACACACCTACAAAAAGAAGAGTGACCCTCGGTAAAATTTAATTATGGCCCTTTAAATTGCACCGTACTAATAAATGATGACATTTTTTTGTGATTAACCTTCCCTTTCATATCTGCCCTGTGAAATATTCTGGGAAACCAGATCAGAATCACACGGCCTTGGCAACTAGTGCTTTTCCTTGAGAACACTGCAATTATTAATGACACAGAGGCTGCACTGTGTTTTAAGAGTCTACAGCAGATAAAAAGCTTTTATTTTGGTGAAAAGCAAGGGAATGGGAATAAAAACAAGTGGGTTGCTAGCCTCTACTAAGGGTTGCCAACCTTCATATTTCCTTTGGCCTTTGTTGTGTGTCCTCTATTTCCTTCAGATAATCTCCTATTCAGTTAACAGCACTCTCATCCATTCAGTTCCTCAAACTAGAAACTTGGGAGTCCTCCTTGATTTCTCCATCTTCCTCATGCCACCACCCACTCCAACAGTCCCACTACTTCTACCATCCAGATACATCCTGAACATCTCTCCACCAACAGTTACGCTAATCCATGCCACCATCACCACTCATCTTACACAACAGCCTCCTAGGTCTCCCACTTCCACACCAGCTCCACCATCACAGCCATACTCGCCTCTCATCTGAACTGACAAGGCCCATTGCATAGGCTGAGCCCCTCCCAGCCTAAATGCTCTTCTTCACCAGGCTAACTGCCTAGAATCCTGAATTTGAACTCTCAGGTCCTCAGGAAAACTTTCTCTCACCATCTTATTGGCTGTAAAAGTCCAGTCATCCTCAACATCTGCACCATTTGGTAAATAATGATGTGTGCTTTATCCATTAAACTATAAACTTCATGAGGACAAGAACCATTTCATCTTGTTCACTGTTAGATTGCTAGTAGCTACACAGAATGTTTTAATTAATTGAAGAATATTATGTTGCATCTGTAATTTGTGGTATTTTTACAAGTATATAAAAGCTCTAGCAGAACAAAGATAATAAATCCCTGACTTCCAAGCTCACTGCTTAAGTCATTTTTTCCTGCTGTATTTCTTTTCCCAGCATGCCCTCTCAAGGCCAATTTCAAGAATAAACATTTGGCACAGAGACTTACAACCACAAAAATATCCCCAGCCTCCAAACACCTGTTATTAAACTGGCTAACCTACCCTTAGATGTCACAGACTTCATGTTATATCTATGTAATCCAAATAGTTTAATATTGCCAGCCTAGGAAGTTTTCTGACAATGCAGAGAGGATAACGTGCCAGACAATAATCAATATGAAATCACATTGCAGCTGGCATGCACATTTGCATGGTTTCATAGTTTTCATACAGGACTCTCTAAACACAGTTCTTCCATATGGACACCAAATCACAGGGCCTGCCACACTGTTTATGGGCAAATTTCAGTTCTTGCAATCAAATGCTTTACTTGATAAAACTCTCCTTAACCCATCTCCTAAATAACACTAAGACTGTCATATGCCTGTAATTAAATTGTTCTGATAAAACATAACAAATGTTTCCCCTATAATAATGACCCTATAATGATGACCATTTTTAAATCTTCTTTATTTAAATGTTTTAAAATCCAACTTATCACTTCAAATGAGGGGGTCTATGTACAAAAGTATAAAAGATGAGAGTCAGTAATAATTCTGAAGGAATAATCTACAACATAACATAAAAAACAAGTAGCTTGCTTTTTTTTTATGACCAATGTCCGTAGTTTACTATTTTGCTATATCTATTCAATGTAATTTGTAATATTGTAATAAAAATATTAACTCCTCTAGAAAGCTTTGTTGTAATTATATTTATTTATTTAGTGCTTAATATGTGGCAGTCTCTTTATAGTCACTGTCATTAAATTCTCCCATCAACACTTAGGTAGGCCCTAATATTACTCCCAATTGTGTAGATCAGGAAGGTTCAGAGACAAAAGTAGCTTGGTAAGGTTAAGCCTCAATTAAGAGGCAGGACTGGGTGCTGAACCCATTAACTAATTTATAACTAAGTACCCTATAGCAATGAATATATGAGTAAATGTTTTAGCCATAGGACATTTCTCACTTCAGATTTTTCTCAGATCAGATTGTAACTGTCATTCTTCATTTTTAAATTCAAAGTCCCTAGTTGTTTCCAATTATACTTAATATCTTTATTAAATAACTGAAGAAAAACATTTACTTAGTATACGGCAAATTCTAGGCCCTGTCCTAGGTATTGGTAAAACGAAGAACAGAAGAAAGCTCCATTACTGGGGGACTAACTAGAACATATTGTGAAGGACAGGTAATTCCCACCTGATGTGTGGCATTCCGGGAAGTAGTGTGCAATGACCAACTTTCTCCCCAAGAGAAGCCAAAAAAGACTTCATGGAGAAAGTAAACATGAACTGGGATTGCAAGAACCAGCAGAGACTCCCCAGACAGAAAAGGAAAGAAAAAGTATTTCAGCTAGTGGAAAAATACTTTGCAGGTGTGAACTTACCAGCATATGGCCTATTAGGTAAAAAGCAAGACTTTCAAGAGAAGCTGAAGTTGGCAGTGCCCCAGAAGAAAGAGAAAAACGAAGGCTCACTAGACGGGCTGAATGCACACTGAAAGGGTCTTACGTGCCAGGCTTGGGCAAAGGGGCTCACCTCACAGGTGATGGGGGGCTGTTAGGGAGGCAATGTGCAGAGTGGAAAAGCACACACAAACACACATGCACTGACTCTTCTTTATGTCACTTACTGGGTTCTTAGTAAGATGGATAACATCCCTGAACCACAGTTTCCCGCAAAACACAGATAACATCCCTCGTGGAGTTGTAAGGTTTTATCTACATGAAACATCTGATACAAAGCAACTGCTGAACACAGGCTAGTTCCTTTCGCCACCAGTAGTTACAACTTCTCCAGAACTTGATTTCCCTTTAAACTAAAAAGGGAAAACTCCTAAAAGAGAGGAAGTAATTAAAAGCTTGAGAACCAGGATGGCCCTGTATTCCTCCTCTCAGCAGAGCTTCATACATGTTCCTGAGTACATTTACTCATCCCACAGATTTAATTGGTCACCAGCACTGTGCTAGGCCTTGACATAACTGCCAGGCATTACAAAACAAACCAAGAAACCAACAACAACAACAACAACAAAATCCATGCCTTTATGGAGCTTTCAGTTGGAAGAGAAAGAGACAAGGGTGGGGAGATAGACAATATACATTAATAAATAAATAGTTTAATCTATTAGAAGGTAGTAAGTGGAATGGAGGAACTGTAAACAAGATAAAGGGAGATGGGGGTATGCCAGCAAGTGGAGTGAGTGGTCAGGGTTAAGCCTCACTGAAAAGGTACCATTTGCTCAAAGACTTTAAGGAAATGAGGGAGTGAATATTGCATATTCTGGAGGAAAAACATTCCACAATGAAGGAACATGAAGTGCATATACCTTAAGGCAGCTATGTGTCTGGTATGTTAAAGGAATAGCAAGAAGGCCTATGTGACTAGAGTGGGTCAGCAGGAAGGAACGTAACAGAATGTAAGCCTGAGAGGTAATGGGGCCAGACCCAAAATGGATTTAACTCTGAAGGTGAAGAAAAGCTATTGAAGGATTTGAGAAGGACAAGATCAGACTGAAGTTTTAAAAGGGTCTCTCTAGCTGATGTGTTTAGACTAGAGTTATTAGGAAGCAGGATCACCATTCAGGAGACTTTTGCAGTAATCTAGGCAGAAAATGGCATCTTGAACCAAGAAGGTAATAGCTGACATAGTGTGAAAGCAAGCCAGCAAGACTTCCTGACAGTGTGCATGTGCAATCATTTATGACTTCAAGGAATTCGTGCCCTGAGCAACTGAAAGGATGGCACAGTCACAGCCTGAGAAGGAAATAAATGGGTAGAGTAGTACTTAGTACAGGTTGAGGAAGCACTTAGAAATCAGAAGTTTGGGGTTATATTGAGTTTCATGTATTTATGGGCCATCCAAATGGAGATGTTGAGTAGGCAATTGGATAAACAGGTCTGGAGTTTAGAAGAGAGGTCTAAACTAGACTCCAGATATAGCCTAGAGAGGTCCATACTAGAGATTTGGAGGTCTAGAGACATAAATTTGGGAGACGTCTGCATATAAATAGTATTAGAGATATAAGAAGTACATGAATGAACAACCATTAATTTTAAAGTCATGAAGTTCTGAGTCTAACCTGGCTCAGACACTGTGACCTAAGACAATCTTCTTTACTATTCTTCTGAATTCATTTCCTCTTGGTTGGTGAAAAGTTCTCAAATGGTACAGGGTTTTTAAGCAAATGAGTGATGCTATCCAAGTTGTTTTGTTGGAAAATAAGGTTCCACTTTCCCTTTCTCCTACCCCCTCATGCTTGCTTATCCCTTCCTCTAAAAAGAAAGAGCCTATCAACTAAGTAGATCAAAACTACAATTCCCTTTGCTTTCGTTAAGAAGCCAAGGGAAGAAAACATGTGAGACAAAAGGAAAAGAAAAAAGGAAGGTATTAAATGCCCATCTCCGGGCTGTGTACTATGAAAGAATAATACATCTGAAACCTAATAATGACAAGAGACAGGGTGGTCTAAGAAGCAGAATATTATAAACTATTCTTCAGAGTTGCTGTCATCACTGAAAAGAGTATGCTTCCTATTATCCTCACAAAACCTCTGACCTTGAGAAATGAAAATTTAATTAAGGAAAACTTTAGAAAGTTAAGAAACACAGACTGCATCTTTATCCTCAAGCAAAGCAGGCACTAATACTCACTCAACTGGAATCTCTGCAACTATGGACAGAAACACTATTTGCTCTCTCTCAAGGATGTGGTGGTGGTATTTTACAAGGTTGGACTTTAAAAATTAACAGCACTAGCCCTGGCTGGTGAGGCTCCGTTGGCTGGAACTTCATCCTGTGCACTGAAGGGTCATGGATTCGATTCCCAGTCAAGGCACATACCCAGGTAGTGGTTTCGATCCCTGGTCAGGGTACATGCGGGAGGCAACCAATCGATGTTTCTCTCTCACATCAATGTTCCTCTTTTCTGCCCTCACCGGTTTGGCTCAGTGGATAGAGCATTGGCCTGTGGACAGAAGGGTCCCAGGTTCGATTCCAGTCAAGGGCACATGCCTGGGTTGTGGGCTCAGTCCACCATGCAAGAGGCAGCCAATCAATGATTCCCTCTCATCATTGATGTTTCTACCTCTCTCTTCCTCTCCCTTCCTCTCTGAAATCAATAAAAATATATTTTAAAAATCTTTATAAAAAATGTTTCTCTTTCCCTCTCCTTCCCTCTGGTTCTAAAATCAATTTTAAAAAATAATAATAGCACTAATAAATCTGAAGAAATGAAATAACATTTATGGAATATTCTGATGGACTTCACTGAATAGCAATATTTATGTATTATGATGATGTACACAATGTACACAATATTTATGTATTATGATGATGTTATTCCTCATCTTGGGAAGTGAGGTCAGGCTCCCTTTAGACTCCACTCATGACAAGTCTTCATTGGGTGAAGGCAATTAAATACAGGAAACTCTGGCCTCTCTGAGAGGTCCTGTTGATCAGGGAATACAAAGCAGTTACCACCGAAGTAAAATATGTTGAATCAAGAAATTTCTTGACCTAAAAATTAATTTGTCTCAAACACATCACTTGTTCATGTAGAATGGAATATTGTTAGGCCACAATGGAAAATTTGAAAATGAATGGTCTCAAATACCCCAGCAATGTATATCAATGCTTGCTTCATTTTTATCAACACCAATTTCAAACAACTAGAAGACTAAAGCATAAATAATCTTTATTCCCCTACTGGGAAGCTCAAGTCAAAATAAAAAATTACTAAAACTGCTGTAATGAGACATGAGAAATAGAGTTAGTTAACAGCAAGGTATTCCAAAGATAAATTATTAATAGCACGTGTTTTCTGATGCTTCAATAACTCATTCTTGACTAATTGTTTATGGACTACTATGAAAATTCTAAAACAAAAGGGTAAACTGTTTTGTGTGTTGCAATAACTATGCCAACTTATTCCATCCCTAAACAGTTATACTGAAAATGTCGAGTAGAAAAAAATTAACTCAAATAATTCATGAAAAATATATACTAATTGGTACCACTCTGCTAAAATGTTACGTATTTAACATAAAGATCCTACAGATTATACTTAATTGAATGATTTTTTTCTCCTTGAAAAGAGAAAAAAATCTATTAGCAGATCAAAGATTCAAAAGTAAAGAAGGAAAGTGTAAAAGCCCTAGAAGGGTTTTAATAATTATTTTTGACCTTGGAAAAGGGAAGGCCTTTGTAGGCAAGACATGAAACAAAAGACAAACAAAAAAATTATAAATCTGACTACATTAATATTAAAAAAATCTACATGAGAGCCCTAGCTGGTTTGGCTCAGTAGATAGAGCGTCGGCCTGCAGACTGAAGGATCCCAGGTTCGATTCCAGTCAAGAGCACGTACCTTCCTCTCTGAGATCAATAAAAATATATTTTAAAAATATATTATCTGGATGAGAGAATGCAATAAAGACAAATGACAAAATATAAAGCAAAGATTAACCATCTTAATATAAAATAAGCAATTAGCCTATATAATAAAAGCCTAATATGCTAAGTGTCCGGTCATCCAGTGGGCCATTCAACCAATCAAAGCGTAATATGCTAATGATATGTGAAGGACGCTCAACCACTCACTATGACATGCACTGACCACCAGGGGACAGTCGAGTGGTCAACCAGTTGCTATGACATTCACTGACTACCAGGGGGCAGACGTTTTGACCAGTAGGTTAGTTTGCTGCTGGGATCCGGCCAATAGGGACTGAACAGATTGAGCGAGACAGGCCAAACCTGCCCTGGACTCTCCTGCAGTCCCTCTCCAGCTGGCCAACCTCCCGCGTCCCTTCTCAGCCCCTATCATGCACCAATGGGGTCCCTCGGCCTGGCCTGCACCGTCTTGCAATCCGGAACCCCTTGGGGGATGTCATAGAGCCTATTTTGGCCCTATAGCAGAATGATTGGTCGCTATGATGTGCACTGACCACCAGGGGGCAGACGCTCAATGCAGGAGCTGCCCCCTGGTGGTCAGTGCATTCCCACAGGGGGAGCGCCGCTTAGCCAGAAGCTGGGTTCACAGCTGGCGAGTGCAGCGGCGGTGGCAGGAGCCTCTTCTGCCTCCGTGGCAGCACTAAGGATGTCCGACTGATGGCGTAGGCCCGCTCCCTTTGGGCCCTTTGGGGAGCGGGCCTACACCATCAGTTGGACATCCCCCAAGGGCTCCCAGACTGCAAGAGGGTGCAGGTAGGGCTGAGGGACACCTCCCCCGAGTGCACAAATTTTGTGCACCAGGCCCCTAGTCTATCATAATAAAAGTGTAATATGCTAATAAGACTGGACAGCCAAACAACCTTCTGGATGAAGCCAG
The DNA here is from genome assembly GCF_027574615.1 of Eptesicus fuscus. Taxonomy (NCBI): domain Eukaryota; kingdom Metazoa; phylum Chordata; class Mammalia; order Chiroptera; family Vespertilionidae; genus Eptesicus; species Eptesicus fuscus. Next base: position 72,498,386 of record NC_072486.1, read on the forward strand.
GGCTGCAAGGGAAGCCCAGGTCCCAGGTGCCTGCTGGCAGGCAGATGGAAGCCTGGGTCCCAGGTGCCAGAGGAAAGCTGGTGCCGGCAGCCGGGGGAAGGCCGGCCTACCCTTGCACAAATTTCATGCATTGGGCCTCTAGTAGATCAATAAAAAGCAATTTTTATATATATTGGACAATGTTAAACCTCATTGATAATTAAAGAAACAAAGTTAAATAAGATTGTTTTCATCCATCAGATGACAAAGATTTATAGTTTACTATTACCCTCATTTTATAGATAAGGAAATTATGTAATCTTCTCCATAGCACAAAGCTAGGAAGTGATAAAATTGTCATTTTTCAAAGTTTGTTCATTCATAGCACTGGTGAAAGTGAGATGAGCAGGTATTTTCATACATTATTGTTGATTATGTCTTATGGAAGACTCTTGGTGGAAAACATCCTATACTCTATGTCCATGGCCTCTGAACGTACTACGTAGTTTTTCCTGCTCATGAGACATCTTATCTGTCATTGAAAAATTAAGATATGCCAGTCTTGTGCCCCTTTTAGAGATAGGCTACATATTTCCAAAATAGAAGAACTACATGCAGAAGTCATATGCACTATATAAATACTGTGTTTCTATGTCCATCACACATTTCCGTATCCCAAATAAGGAAAAAGACAAGGCTGATGTCACACCGTCTTCCTCCCATGTTAGAGTTGTACTGTCATCCCACAGGGACTGTGGTGCAGGACATGGGCACTCCACTGCTGTCCTGCTCTCAACACTGCCAAAGTAGCCGCACTGGCTCTAAGACCCAGATCGCCCTGGCAATCAGAAAACAATGTCCGGCATTGTATTTAATAGGAAATAAAGAGAATGACACACTCTCTGATCTCTGTCTCTTAGTGTCTTGTACTTTCCACTTCATTTTGACTAACAATCAATGTACAATTTAGCCCAGCAGAGGCTACAAAACAGAGTGCACATTGGTCTCTTTGGAGAATAATCTGGCAATAACCATCAAATTTTTAAATTCATGAACATCCACCCACACCACTTTTAGGAGTTTATACTACAAATACACTTGTCACAATACTTGGGCCAGTGACTGAATGTCTTTGTCCCCACTGAATTCATATATTGAATCCTAACCCCTAAGATGATGGTATTTGGAGATGAGGCCTTTAGGAAGTGATGAGACCAAGAGGGACGAGCCCTCATGAATGGGAGTAGTGCCCTTATAAAAGAGACCCCAGAGAGCTCCCTTGCATTTCTGCCATATGAGGACAGAGCAAGAAGACAAGATCTATGAACAAGGAAGTGGGCCTTCACAGAACACGAGCATGCCAGGACCTTGATCTTGGATCTTGATTTTTCCAGCCCCCAGGACTGTCATAAATAAATTTCTATTATTTATAAGTTACACAGTCTATGCTATTTTGTTATAGCAACCTGAATGAACTGAGACAACTTGTAATAGCCAAAACTGAAAGCAACCCAATAGTCCATCAATAAAGGACTATTTAAATAAATTAAAGTAGTCATATAAAGAAATACTATAAAGCTGTTTTTTGGGGTTTTTTTTTAATGCAGCCCAGCCGAAGTGGCTCAATTGGTTGAGCATCATCCTGTGCACCAAAAGGTTGCTGGTTCAATTCCCGGTCAGAACACAAACCCAGGTTGTGGTTCGATCCCTGGTCAGGGCGCCTTCACCTTAGGAAGGTAACTGATATCCCTTTCTCTTTCTCTCTCTCTCTCTCTCTCTCTCTCTCTCTCTCTCTCTCTCTCTCTCTCTCTCTCTCTCTCTCTCCACCCCGCTTCCTCTCTCTCAAATCAATTTTTAAAAAGAATTAGTTTCTACATCTATTTTCAACATTTGATTTAAAAAGCAAAAAACCTCAAAGAATGTAAAAGTTGTGGATAAAAAGCTCTCATTTATGTAAAATAAAAGGAGAAAAACTATACATGCATTTATTATGCAAGAATATTTCTGGAGGGTTACATATGGCCACCCACATTCCTTGGCTTATGGCACTTTCTTCGTCTTCAAAAGCAGCAACAGGAGGCTGAGTTCTTGTCACATCATACTACTTTGGTCTGTTCTTCTGCCTCCCTCTTCTACATTTAAAGACCCTAGATAATTCAGGATAATCTCTATATTTTAAGTCAGCTCATTATATATCTGATACCTTAACTCCCACTGCCATTTGATGTAGCAAATCCAGTTTCCAGAGATTAGGACATGGATATCTTTAGAGGCCATTATTCTGCTTATCACGAATATGTGCAGGCAGTTTATGGAAAAGGACTTTATTATTTTTAAGTGAAAATATATTTTGCTAAAATAGTCTATATGGCTATTTTAGAAAAAAATGGAACATATGCATGCAGATAGAAGGGCATTTATGTCTGAGGAAAGGGATTTTTTTTTTAATGAAGATATATATTAATACAGAGTAATAATGCAATAAGAAACAACATATAGGAACATGTATAGAAAAAAAAGGGACATCAAGCATTAATCAAATTCTCCCAGTACCTACTACTTTGTGGCCTTCATTCTTTGTTAATATTAATTCTGTAAAAGTATCCATACCACTGTCTCACAGCTCTGGCTAATTTAGTGACTGCAACATGAATCCTTGGCACATAAACATCTCTGGGTTCCACTGGAGGAGCAAAGCAGAACACTCCAGCTTGTTCACCTACTAAAATTACACTCTCAGTGTAGAAAAAAAGTGAATATGCAGTAAAAACTCAATCCTGTATTTCAGGACGACAAATTTCTACATCACTTAAATGTAAATCAGCTAACACTTGCACACACATCACCTAAGCTTTCCTGCTCATGTACAGAGCCCTCACACGACAAAGTAGATATATAGTCCCTGAAAAATGTTTCCCAAAGAACATCCCAAAATGCATCTTCTACTGAAGGTAACTAATTCAATCTAAAGAAAAGGGAAGGGGTGGGTAGATATTAAAGGGAGAGGGGAGAGGCAAAAAAGAAAGGTTTGATGGGTGTGTGTGTGTGTGTGTGTGTGTGTGTGTGTGTGTGTGTGTGTGTGTAATTCCATAAACTAAGTTCTATAAAATGAAACTAGAGAAAAATATTCCTCAAGACACTAGATTAATTCAGAGTTAATTTTAGATCCTTATATTATTATAAAGACTATATTAAAAATAAATATAAAAGTCTAAACATATTAGCAACTTTTCCTATCAATGACGGTTTCCCAAAAGGAACTAGCATCAATCAACACTCCATAGAGACACATAGGTATACCCAGTCCATGGGTAAAGAAATGAACTAGATTCTGGTCAGCATGGCTCAGTGGTTGAGTGTCGACCTATGAACCAGGAGGTCACGGTTCGATTCCTGGTCAGGGCATATGCCCAGGTTGTGGGCTTGATCCCCAGTAGGGGGCATGCAAGAAGCAGCCAATCAATGATTCTCTTGTCATTGACTAGAGGCCCGGTGCACAAAATTCGTGCACAGGATGGAGGTGTCCCTCAGCCTGGCCTGTGGTCTCTCACAATCTGGGATCCCTTGGGTAGGGTCCCTAGGCCTGGCCGGCGATCAGGGCCTATTGGGGCTTTCCTTCCCCTGGCTGCCGGCAGCTGGCCCTGCCCCTGCTGCTGCCACTGCTCGCCATCTATGCAGTGCTGTTCCCCTCCCCCCACCACTGGTCGCCATCCTCTGCAGGTGACAGGCATGGGGTGCAATCGCTTGGCTGGCCTGGGCCTCCTCTGTGGGATGATTGCTGGCCAGCCCTGCACACCCGCCACAGTGTCGCTGGCCAGTGGCCTGGGCCTCCCTCTGTGGGGCGCTCAGTTGCGGAGTCCCCAGATCGATCGCCCAGCAGAGGGAGGCCCTGCCCACCTGCCACAGTGCCGCTGGCTGGGTAACCTGGGCCTCCCTTTTTGGGGCGATCGCGGAGCCCCTTCCCCCAATCAATGGCCCCACCGCTGGTGGCCTGGGCCTCCCTCTTTGGGGCAATTGATTGCAGAGCCCCCACATCGGTCGCCCTGCAGAGGGCAGCCTTGGCCTCCCTCTGCAAGGTGATTGTGGGGCGATGGCGGCCCGCACCCTGAACCAATAGCATTGCACCCGCCTTGGCTGGCCTGGCACCAGTGCGTGTCATAGCGTGGTTGTCTGACGGTCATTCTGCTGTGTTCAGTCAATTTGCATATTATGCTTTTATTATTATAGATGTTTCTATCTATCTATCTCCCTTCTTCTCTGAAATCAATAAAAATATATTTTTTTAAAAAAGAAATGAATTAGAACAGCAGATTAAGACTCCAGTCTTTAAAGTGAAGTTTACCTAAGACCATCCCCTAGACACAAATTTTGAAGTGACCTGCTCAGTTTAAATGTGCCACCCAGAAGGGGGGTTTATAATGCATAGAATAAATATAAGCTTACTCACCAACTGATGCTTGTCTGAATTTCTTATAATTAACTGTTTTCCATGTGCAAGGAAGTTATTAATGAACCTTCTTGGGCTCTTCTAACTCCCATGACAGATTATTTGGGACCACTGTGTCCAAGATTTGCAAGAAGTTGGCTGGGCTAGGTAATGAGTAACTATAAAAAGGTGGGCCAAATGGCCCAAACTGAGCTTAAGCCAGACTCAACAGGATCAGAGCCTAACCAAAAGTCCTAACTGCCCCCGAGACTTGCTCAGGTGCAGAGTGGGAGGAGGGATTAATTTCAACCACCTTTCTTTTGCACAAAAAACATAAATTAAAAAACTAAAATTAACAGCATTCTTCCATGACCTTATAACTTCTGAGTTTCCAAAAAGATATTTTTAAATATATACCAAAGAAGTACAATATATCAGGGTAATCTGTATTTCAAATTTTTCGCATGCCTCTCCAAATCTATTTCTAGAAATTTATTCTAAGGATAAAAGCATGGCATTGTGCAAAGAAAACCACAAGAATATTTGTCACATCTGTTTATAGAAGAAAAAATGGGGGGAGGGGAACATTAGTAAAGGATTAAATACGTTTCAACCTACAAAAAAATACTCTGTGGCTGTTAAATTCAGAATTGTGGCAAATATTTATGAAATATCGCTAAATTTTAAAAAATCAAATTGTAAAGTATTATCTACATAATACATACCACTCAACAAGTATTTTATGTTAAGACACATTAAGAGAAGTGATCACCAGTGGGAGGATTTGGGATATCCTATATAATAAAGAGGTAATATGCAAATTGACTGTCATTCCAACACACAAGATGGCCACCCCCATGTGGTCAAAGATGGCCACCACCATGTGGACACAAGATAGCTGCCACAAGATGGCAAGCAGGGGAGGGCAGTTGGGAGGGACCAGGCCTGAAAGGGAGGGCATTTGGGGGTGATCAGGCCTGCAGGGGAGGGCTGTTAGGGGTGACCAGGCCAGAAGAGGAGGGCAGTTGGGGGCAACCAGGCCTGCAGGGGAGGGCAGTTAGGGGTGATTAGGTCGGCAGGGGAGGGTAGTTAGGAGCAATTGGGCCAGCAGGGGAGGGCAGTTAGGGGCGACCAGGGTGGCAAGGGAAGGCAGTTAGGGGTGACTGGGCCAGCAGGGAAGGGCAGTTAGGGGTGACCAGGCCAGCATGGGAGAGCAGTTAGAGGCAATCGGGCTGGCTGGGGAGCAGTTAGACGTCGATCAGGCTGGCAGGGGAGTAGTTAGGGGGTGATCAGGCTGGCAGGCAGAAGCAGATAGGGGCAATCAGGCAGGCAGGCAGGCAAGCAGTTGGGAGCCAGCAGTCCTGGATTGTGAGAGGGGTCCCAGATTGGAGAGGGTGCAGGCTGGGCTGAGGACACACACACACACACACACATACACACACACACATGCACGAATTTCGTGCACCAAGCCTCTAGTTATTAATAATCATAAAACCTCCCATTTATTGAGTAGAGCACTCTATTTTAAAGAAAGAGCCAGATATAATCACTAGATTTTGTATAAACACACACACACACACACACACTCATAACTTTGTATGGTGCAAATCTTCCAGTACACTGTCTATCCTGTAAGTGCTCAAAATACACTTACAGTTGTATAACTACATATTCAACACTTATTGTATGTGGAGCAGTGTTTTAAGCCATTTACCTATACTATCTCATCAACCCTTTCACCATGGGCTGGGTGTTATCCTCAATTGAAAGATTACAAAATTATCAAAGATCATTTGCCCAATAAAAGGCAGAATCAACATTCAATCCCAAATCTGTCTGGCTCCAAAGCACAAAAACTTCAATTTCCTCTCTCTGTCTTTTTACATTATTTGTATTATTCAAGATTTCTACAATGAAAATGAACTCTGGTATGTTAAGGAAACAATCATTCATTTTAGATATACACCAAAAGGTTTGAAATAGTTTTGTGATTTAAAAATTGCTCTCACCCTAGCCTTAAGAAATAAAAATGTCATTAGATATCAATCAATACCCACTGTAGCTATTGATTGGGAGACGGGGAGAAATTAACCAAAGGACTTACATGCATATATGCATAACCCATGGACACAGACAATGGTGCAGTGAAAGCCTCGAGGGGGAGCAGGAGTGAGGAGGAGGAGAGTAATGGTGGGGGGAGGGGGGATGGATATCTGTAATACTTTCAACAATAAAGATAAATTAGAAATAAATAAACATTTTAATAAAATGGACAAAGAAACATTTGAGAGAAAATATAAGGGAAAAATCTTTGTGACTTTAAGGTAGGCAAAAATTTCTTACACAGGACACAAGAAATTGAAAATCAATACAACATTCAACATCATAAAGAAAATGAAAAGCTACAAACTGTAAGAAAATATTGTCAATAGAGATATATAAGAAAGAACATATCAAAATATATAAAGAACTCTCAAAATTCAATAATGAGACAAACCATCCAGTTTTGAAAATGGGCAAAGTATCTGAACAGACACTTCATCAATGAAGATATACCAATGGCTAAAGAGCACATGAAAAGATGTTCAACACCTTTTTCTTTTTTTTAGTGCATGGTGTAATTGTATTTTGAAAATTATAATCTGTAAGAATACAAAATAAATAAATATTGGAAGCTCAAATATTTAAAAAGCTCAAAAAATGTGAATATGATGTTCTTTGGATTTAAATGTTGACAGTAAGGAAGTACATCTATGGCAGTCCATCTCCCTTAACACTTATACTGTTATTCATCCCCTTTTTTTTCAATTATAGTTTACATGTTAAACATTTTTAGAATAAGGGAAATACAAATTAAAATCACAATATACAAATACATAACCACTAAATTATCTAAAGTTAAAAAGACTGACAATATCAAGTGTTGCCAGGGATATAAGACAATTGACTCCCATACATTGCTGATGGGAATGTAAAAACATTTAACCATTTTGGAAAATGCATTTCTAGATCTTTAACCAAGAGAAATGAAAACATATGTCCACACAGAGAATTATATATAAATAAACATAGCAGCTTTAAACTGAAAATAGGAAACAACGCAACATAAATGGGCAAATAACATCAATTATGGTATTTCTGCTACTCAGTAATAAAAAGAACTGGACTGCCAACAGCAAACACAACATAGCTAAAAACATGCTGAACAAAAGAAATCATACACAAAAGTAGTATACATTGTATGGTCCTGATACTATTATAATAACTTGGTTATTACTTAACAGGAAAGGAGTTAAGGGAAGAATAGATAATTCAGGAATGCCATTTATACAGCTTTGCCAGGAAACTGCAGTTAACATTCTCCAGGTCTATTCAGTAGATGGCTGGGGGAAGGGACTGGACAATGGACGCGTGCCCAATAATGTCTGGGTGCCGTGGGAAGGTGCCTATGTATCCGTCACACCTGGGAACAAGTCAGTGTCTGGAAAGGGCACGAAACTTGAATATTTAAACTCCTGGACAAAGGAGCACTCTCAGTGCTCTCGCTGCGTGTGCCTGACTCCTGTGGCAGGGGGCATGCTCCCGGTACCCTCATGTCTCATGGCCACGTGGAACCCACACAATGGACTGATGGACTGAACTGAGCCTGATGCTACATTGCACTCAGCTCCACCATGGGATGAAGTCCCTGGACACTGGCCCTACTTTGGGCTCTGCTGGACTCCCAGCTGTACCTTTTTCAGGACTGGGTTAAGGGGCATGGGACTTTACAATCCAAGAAATATATTTCCACACTGATAAAAACCATTCACTCTCCCATGTGAGTCTTAGAAAATTCTTTTTCTGAAGATATTGCAAGAGCCACCCCACTCGCACTAGTGTTGAGGAAATTGAACCCACTAATTTCTCTGGCAACAATCTCATTTATATAAAATTCTAGACATGGAAATTGACTGCAAAATGGCATAAGAAAACTTTTTTGGGATGATGGAAATGTTCTATTGAGTGTAATGATAATGATGGTTATACACATGCATACATTTGCCAAAATTCATGAAACCATCCTACCTAATAAAGGAGATATGCTAATTGACCCTCACACCATCACAAAATGGCGGCGCCCAGTCCCCTCAGCCCTGAGGCGGCAGGCCCGGCCATTCCGTGCACCTGCCTCCGGAGTCCCCCAGTCCCCTCAGCCCCCCAGCCACCCAGGCTGGCCCGAGGCGCAGGCAAGCCTCAGGTGGCGGCTGCCCAGCTGCCCAGGCTGGCCCGAGGCGCAGACAAGCCTCAGGTGGCGGCTGCCCAGCTGCCCAGGGCCACCCGAGGCTCAGGTAACCAAGGCCAGCCGAGGCTTGCACTGCTGCCAGTGGCAGCAGCAGAGGTGTGATGGGGCGTTGCTTTCCCCTGGGGGCGTTGCTTTCCCTTGATCGCCAGGTTGCCTCCCGCCTCGAGGGCTCCCGGACTGTGAGGGACCCCGCCATCCAGTGCATAAATTTTCATGCACCGGGCCTCTAGTCCTACATAATAAAAGCCTAGGTGGTGTCATGCCCTCGTGCGACACTGCCACAAGATGGCTGGCAAGGAAGGGCAGTTGTGGCTAATCAGGCTGGCAGGGTAGGGCAGTTGGGAGCGAATAGGCCAGCAGGGTAGGGCAGTTGTGGGCAATCAGGCTGGCAGTTGAGGGCAAACAGGCCAGCAGGGGAGGGGGCAGGTAGGGGCGATCGGGCCTGCAGGGGCAGGCAGTTGGGGCTGACCAGGCCTGCAGGGGAGGGCAGTTGGGTGTGACCAGGCTGGCAAGGGAGGGAAGTTGGGGGCGACTAGGCCGGTAGTGGACGGCAGCTGGGGGGACCAGGCCTGCAGGGGAGGGCAGTTGGGGGCAACCAGGCCGGCAGGGGAGGACAGTTGGGGCTATCAGGCCTCCAGGGGAGGGCAGTTGGGTGCGAACAGGCTGTCAAGGGAGGGCAGTTAGGGGTGACTAGGCCAGCAGGGGAGGGCAGTTGGGGGTGACCAGGCCAGCAGGGGAGGGCAGTTGGGTCAATCAGGCCGGCAGGGGAGTAGTTAGGGGGTGATCAGGCTGGCAGGCAGAAGCTATTAGGGGCAATCATACAGGCAGGCAGGTGAGCGATTAGGAGCCAGCAGTCCCAGATTGTGAGAGGAATGTCTGACTGCCAGTTTAGGCCTGATCCCAACTGCCTCCTGCACACCCCGTGCTCAGGATCTAGCCTACAACCCAGGCATGTGCCCTGATCGAACTGGTGACCTTTTGGTTCATGCGTTGATGCTTAACCTCTGAGCCACACCAGTCAGGCTATCAGTTTTACTTTTTATCCAATCCAGGGATCATCCCCTTCCTCCACCACTCATTATCCCCCTTTGCCTTTCCTATTGCCCTAATTTATCACCAATAAATTTAATGTAATTCCCTTCTGTCTTGCCCTTTGATTCTAATGTATAAAATAAGTAGTAAAACTGCCATTTTCTGGAGCATTTTCTCAATATGTTGAGATTTTGTTTCTCAGCAATTGTCATCAGTTTGGCTCAAATAAACTCATAAAAATTCTTACAAGTTTCAAACAAAACATTACATAGCAGCCCAATATATAAAGTAGACATACATTTATAAGTTCAAATTTATAACATTTAATAATAAAGTCAACTAATGAAGACATAAGTTCATGTATCAGTAGTACTAAATATATAAAAATTATTTTTAATGTGAATGTATCTGTTTTTCTCTGTTTAGTTTCTTAGTAATTAAAAATAAAATTGAAATCAAATATTAAGAACAGACATCAGCAAACTAAGGCCCATGGGCCAAAAAGCCTACCTATCACCTGGTTTTGTACGATCCTTGATCAAGGATTTTTTTTTTTCACATTTTCAAATGGTTGGAAAAAAGAGATTATTTTTGACATGTGAAAATTATATAAAATTCAAGTTTCTCTATGTCCATAAATAAAGTTTTATTGGAACACAGCCACACTCATTTGTCTTTTCCTGATTTGTGCTGTAATAGTAGAGTTGAGAAGTTATAAAAATAACTGTGTGGTCCACAAATCTAAAATATTCACCATCTGGCCCTTTACAGAAAAAGTTTACAGACCCCTGATTTAGAGAATACCCATAGCACCAACTTCATGGAATAGAATTTGAAAACAGCTTATAGCAAACTGTATTTTTTAAATGGCCACTACAATATTTTCTATCCTACTTGTTCTGCAATGTATCCTTACCACTCCTTCATCAAAAGGCACCTAATTCTCTTCCCTTTGAATCTGGAATCAGCTTAGGAACTAGCTTGGCCTATATAATATGGAGGCAGTGACTTCTAAGACTTCCAAGACTAAGTCATAAGAAACCTTGCAGTTTCCTCCTAGGACTCTTGTAATGATCAGTGGGATGCTCCTTCTGAGAATCAAGCACCATGCTGTCAGAAGTTTGAACCTCATGGAGTAGCCAAATATAGGCATTCCTGCCCACAACCTGAGCTGTGTCTCAATAGTCAGCCTCAACTAATATCCCTGAGAGAGAGAGTTATCCTGGACTTCTAGCTAAGGTGAGCATCTGGATGACTGAAGCCCCAACAAAATCTGACTGCAAATGCATTGAAAACCCTACATGAGAACTACCAGTGGGTCCAGTCAACCCATAAAACTGGGAAAGCTATATATATAAAAGCCTAAGCGACCAGTACAATGGAACGACCCGAACAACCAGTCGCTATGACGTGCACTGACCCACCAGGGGGCAGACACTCAATGCAGGAGCTGCCCCCGGCCCACAGGCCCTGATCGCCAATGGGGCCTGCCAGCCAACCTCCTGGTCCCTCCCCCCCGCCAGCAGGCCCCGATCACCTGATCAGGACCAAGCCCTCGGGCTGGGGTGGGGAACCAGGGATAGGTGGTGGCAGATAAGGACCCTTTCCCAGGGGGGCCAAGGGCTGGCTCCCTCCATCCAGGGTCCCTCCCCCATCCCTTCCCCTGGCCACCAGGCCCCAATCAGCCTACAGGCCAACCTCCCAGTCCCTCCCCCTGGCTGGCAGGTCCTGATCACCTGTCGGGGCTGGGACCTAGGCTGGGATGGGGAACCGGGGGTGGGTGGCAGTGGATGTGGGCTTCGAGGGAAGGAGGAAGGGGGAGGTGGGGAGGCAGGAAACCACATGGTGGCAACACACAGGCAGGAAGGAAGGAAAAGGGGGGGTTGGTGGGAAGGCCCCGCACAGTGGCAGCACACAGGTGGCAATGGAAGGAGGAGGCGGGGAGGCAGGGAGGTGGACAGGCAGGGAGGCAGGGAACTTGATCAGCCCTGATCGCCAGCCAGGCCTAGGGACCCCAACTGTGCACAAATTTCGTGCACTGGGCCTCTAGTATAATAATAATAAACACTTAAGCCTCTATGTTTTGGGGTGGATTGTTATATAGCAACAGATAACTAAAATACCATTATACTAAAATTAATCTAAGAATGTTTCAGATACAAAATTCCAAACTTCTGAGGCAAGCCCAGGTTTGGACTTTCCATGCATATCACCAAACCAAACCCTACCAAAGCCTCCTGCTAACCTAGGTATTCTAGAAGCAGTCAATTATGAAAGAAGTGATAAATAATACTCTAATGGAATCATTGTGATTTTCTAATCTATATGCATTCCAATCAGGCTCACTATGCACCAAAATAGGCTCATAAACCTAAATCTTAACACTCAGAAATTCTCACAGAGCAATGGAAAATAATTTTTCCAATTCCTAAAAGATTGGTGAAAAAACAATTCTCACTTTTTATGCTGTAAATAAACTGGTATTAGAATACCTCATTATATTTACTTAATAATCTTAAGAAATGATGAACTTAGATGAAACATAGCCAACTTATCAGTAGGTAGCAAAGTATCAGTTTATAGCAGTTTAACACATTGGGAGTTAGTAATAAAAATCCACATGCAATTCTGTTTGTGTCACCTGCTCCTGCTCCAAAGGGTGACAGGTAAGAGTTATTCACTGATAAGTGCCTGGAAAATTTAATTGAACTCAATATTAATCTCCTGTAAAGCCCATGCATCATACTACCTTAAATCACAGCAGTTTCAAATTTGAGAAAAATGAGTGTTTAGTTTATACTAGGTACTCTGTTAAACTCTAGGGATATGTCTTCAATTTCATTCAAAAGAGATCAGTGTTGTCTTGAATTATTAACCCATTGACATTACTGAGAACCACAATGTAACATAGAATAGTGTGTTTATTTCACATCTAAACAGTTGTCATTGAAACACTTAAGATTCCTAATATTTTCCTTAATTCAGTAAGTGTTTGCAAGTTTATTTAAATATTTATTTATGTGACTATTATTCACACTAATATGGAAAACACTTGCACAGATAAAGTGTTTTAGGTAGAAAACATTTGTACCTTTGGTGGCTTAACCCAATCCTACAAACATACTCTGACCAATTAGCAATGCCTGCCACAGAGGCAACTAGTAGTAAGAAATACACTGGGAATTTGCCAACCCTGACTCACTTCATCCAGTTTATGCAGTGGCTTTCCTTCAGATCTCCTACTGCATCCCTTCAAAGATTCAAGCGACGTTTCCCTTTCTCAGCCAGTCTTTCCCACTGCTGGGGTCTGTCTACTCTCCACAGATGACCCTTGAAAAGCTCCCTCCTGGTGCAAATGTGTTGACCCAAAAAGGCAGATTTCCCTAACACCAAGAGTTCATTGGATAAGCAACAATTTGGGCCAGAAGACCTTAAATGGTAGATGGCCAAACCCTGGTAGAATGTGGTAGAGCTATAATTTGAATTCAGGCAACTGAGCCCCCTAGTTCTGCAATTAGTCATAGCATCTAGCATGTGGTTGCTGTCATTTCTACATGTATTAAACTGTATTTTTGTCTTTCAGTTCATAATTATCTGAATCCATTATTAATACAAGTAAAATTTCTATGAAGAAAATATTATAATTTATTCTTCTAGCACCACAAATGTGACTACATTACAGGACTTGTAAATAATTCAAAGCATGCATGTTTTCTAATTAAAAACATATTAATAAGTTTGTTAATGAATGCTTTATACTTATTGAAAAAAAGGATATCAATGCTCTTTGAAAAACAATTTAAAAAATAAGCATACATTTCATACTCTTCTATTCCATATGGTCTATTTCTAAAAGTTTAATAATATCTGAACATAATTTAATGCAGTATTATTAATGTTAAAAATAAACGTTATCAATGACTTTTCTGACTCAGAATCCATAACAATGAATTCTATTCACATCCTGTGTAAGTCCATGGGGATTGTATGGGAAAAGTTTCCATATATGGTAATTTTTCCCCATAGACTCCCCATAGTTTATACAGGATATGAATCTGCTCCATTGTGACAATGAAAATAACAGATTACTGAAAACTCATGTGTAATTTCTGCTGAACAAACTACTGATTAACAATTAGAAAAACTAATACTCAAGTGAAATAAGTAATTTAAAAATGTAAAATTACCCACTGGGTATTATTATTCTATTTCTAGACTAACAGAATAAGTATACAAATATCCAGCAGAAAATTAAATTTCCTATCTTATTTAGTTGAAAATATTCTCTTGATACTAAAAATTATGATGTCAACTATTAATAGGCAAGAAAACCAAATGGAAACTTCACATAAGAACTTATACTGACATAATGAAAGAATAGGTGATACAAATCGAAAATGTTTTCTGCACTTTAGCTTCTCAGACTTCTGAATGACCATATCCCAACATAAATCTCTATAACCTATAATTATTTTTCCATGTTTCTGACTTTAGTAATCTGTAGTATCCTACTCATCTAAAGTCATGTATTTTTTTTTTTTTACATTCAGTGCCCTGAGTGCAGATTTAGTGGTAAATTTTTTGTGACTTTTGTATGTAACCTATATAATAAAAGGCTAATATGCAAATCGACTGAACACAGAACGACCGGTTGCTATGACACACACTGACCACCAGGGGGCAGATGCTCAACGCAAGAGCTGCCCCCTGGTGGTCAGTGCACTCCCACAGGGGGAGCACTGCTCAGCCAGAAGCCGGGCTCATGGCTGGAGAGCGCAGCAGCGGTGGCGGGAGCCTCTCCTGCCTCAGCGGCAGTGCTAAGGATGTCCAACTGCTGGCTTAGGCCCGATCCCCAAGGCGAGCCGTCAGTCAGGCATCCCCCGAGGGCTCCCAGACTGCGAGAGAGTGCAAACCGGGCTGAGGGACCCCCCCCCCCACCGAGTGCACAAATTTTTGTGCACCAGGCCTCTAGTACTTGTATTTTTGCTTTAAGTAACATGAACACATTTAATTTCTAATACAGTTAAATACTAACAGCCAGAATAAAGTTGTAGAAAAACATTGCTATTCCTAAATTACCTAGTTTCACATGAAACTAACACAACCTAACACATGTGTCTCCATTACCACTAAGCTCACAAAATATAATACTAATATGTCAAACATACTAAGCAAAAACAGCAGTCACTGATACAATTATTTAATAAAAAGTAGAACTTATATTGAGAAGTTGTCCAGTTGTGAACAGCCAGTTTTGAATGACCGTAGTTACAATGAACACCTCAACTGATTCACGACCAACACAATAGAACCAAGTTTAACCTTATTATGGGTTGTCAAGAATGACCCTGAAAGGGAGCGTGAATCATTTGCTTCTCTATGAAAAAGATGCCTGTTTAATTATTCGTTTCTTGGTGATCTAATATTACTGGAATATATTCATTTGACTATCTCCAATACAATGGATCAAAATTTGAGATAATTATGTTGTTCCTGGAAAGATGATACCACACTCAGTATTAAAACTGAAAAGCTGTCAGTTTTCAACTTAATGCATTCATCAATAATGAAATAAAAGGCAACAGCAGACCTTTTGGTGCCTATCAAAGACAAATCACATGGGGACACTGTATGTACCCCAAATCCTTTCCAGCATCTGTCTCCCTACCCAACGTGATGTGGGCACCCAGAAAATGGCAAAGAAGACTTGTGGGCCAGCCACACCAGAGCTAAACAGAACTGACAACCTAACACATGTGTCCCCATCACCACTAAGCTCACTAAAATTACCACTTTGCTAGTACTTTGGTGATTTTTTTTCCCTTTTACAGATGCATTAGATAGATTTCAAAATTTATTACTGCTCTAATAAATACTTGGGGGAGGGATTAAACAACACTATTTCCTCAGGAGCAGCACCCTGTTTCTCAAAAGATAAGGTGTTGCTCTTTTCACTGAACTAACAAAGCAGGTGCTTTAGAAGACACATTACCGTGTCAGACTAGGACACAATTTCCACCACAATGCATCTTAAATGGCACCCTTGAGCCCTAAAAAATTAAACATGGGAGGGGAGGAAAGAAGAGAACTGAGCTGGATAAATGCTAATTGAATAACTGATCATTATACTTGAAGTACTTACTCTTTGGAGAATAACTGGCTTTATTAGGAAGGATGGGAGCGATACAAAATCAGTTTATCTTAATTACTCCATGAAAGATTAAATTTTTCTCTGTTTATAAAATTTTAAGAAGAAATTAAAATTTTAATTTTTTGTGGAATTTATTTATTATAAAATATCATTAAATCAAATTAAGTATCTGAAATATGCATTTTAATGACTCTTTACTCAACAAAACTTTACTGATAGTACTTTCTTCTTCAACGTAAATTAGTCTCACCACAGAAACTAAAATTTCATTTCCTCATATCAGATGAAGAGCAAACATACTACTCCCATTTTTAGACATGGGAAATTTCAGTAAAGGAAAAACTCTGTGAAATACATCAAGATGGTAAGAGAATTACAAAAGCCACACTTCCTGCTTTGTAATGATTAATCTACACATAACACAGAACACTTCCATTTCGAAGTGGGCCAAAATAGATTGTGGACAAACTACACAACTATGGGAGATTCAGCTCCATTAAGTCAGGAAAAAATGAGACTAGCACTGTATCACTAAAGTGGTATCAAAAGAAATCCACTAAAACTATGTCAGACAGCCCTGGTCATTGTGGCTCAGTTGGTGGGGCATCATCCTGTGCACCAAAAGATTGCTGGTTCGATTCCCGGTCAGGGCACATGCCTGGGTTTCAAACTCAATCCCCATTAGGGGGCGTGCAGGAGGCAGCTGATGGATGTTATGCTTCCCCATCAATGTTTCACTCTTTCCCTCTCCCTTTACTCTCTTTCTCTAAAAATCAATCAATAAATAAAAATTTTAAATGATGTCAGACAGAACATTTTTATTATTAACTTTAATCATCACCTAAGAGAGAAACATCAATGTGAGAGGGAACTATTTATTGCTCGCCTTCGGTACATGCCCAGGAATCAAACCCACAACCCAGATACATGCCCTGACTGGGAATTGAACCGACACTCTTTTGGTGCACAGGATGACACTCAACCAACTGAGCCACTCCAGCTGGGCAGAGAGAGCATTTGTTAATTCTGTTGCCATAACTATATAAGTCTTTCATTTTGAAGAACAAGAGTCTATTCTTCCAGAGAAATTTTTTTATCATTTTTAAGGATCCTTGTGTGGCAGGGATGGTTGGGTGGAGGGACTTTTTAGTATTTAAATCAAGCACTACTATTTCAGTGAGATAGAACATGTTATAATGTGATACCGAAGCTACTGCAAATTCCTGACCTCCAAGGTCTGAAATATAAAGTCAACTTATACTATCCAGTATTTGAAAATGAAGACATTGACATTTCCTTCTATTATAGGCAAAGAGCAGAAAGAAAATTTAAAAGAGCCAGTTACACATGAGTCTATGGCAACAGATGTCAGAATAGTGAATAGAGTTGCCACAAGTGAACTTTCTGGAGTGACAGAAATGTTCTGTAGCTTTATCTAAGCAGTGGTGGGGTCCATGAGTGTGAACATTAGGTGAAAATTCAGAGCTGCACACTTTGACTTATGCATTTTATTTTATGTAAGCCATACCTCAATTTAAAAAGTTAATGCATCTAATACAAGTAAAGTACTGCAACCAAAATCAAGGGTAAAAATCATTAATCAGACTGTTAGGGAAAAAACTGATCTTTCCAAGATCTAGCACAGCAGGGTATATAGTTAACAAGTATTTATTCTAAAAATTTAGTAAAAATATCTCAGATGGTTTGGAAGATCCTTTCTGAACTAATTAGAACTTTAAAAAAAGCCAAAAACTTGCATGACAGTATTCTGTCTTCCTTTTTAGTAATCTGGTAGCTATGGAGACCAAAAGCAACCAGAAGTTTTCCACATAGCACATTGTGATATTATCAAAAGATCGGGTTTGATAATCAAGAAAGGCTATGTCTGCTTGGTAAACCTGGCCAGACCAGGACCCAAAGACCCTCACACAATTTCAGCTTCCATTTTCAGCTACACAAAAAAAATAAGACAAATTTTCCTTTAGTAGATAGATATTTCGTCCATACCTAGATTCCAACATAAACAAAATTCCATGACTGAAATGAAACTGGAAGGTCTTTGCCTTTGAATAGTCTGTTTTCTATTCCTGGGATGACAATGAAGGGGACCAACAGTTTAGCCTTTTGGCATACTGATTTTTAAGCTGGTTATTAAGGAACAAAAGAACATCTGACCCTCCCCCCTTTCCTGCCTAAGAGATTCAGAGGGAAAGACCTACTCCAGGAAGGAAATCTTAGGATATTCTCCTTAGCAGCCTCTCTTGAATTGAGCACAGTGGATAGGAGTACATCAAACAGGGGCCTGTTTACTAGATTACCCCTGTCTCATGGTTTCTGGGTTGCCTAGCAAAAAATTACCTGCCATCTGTGTTATGGTCTTCCTCAATTACCTGTAAATCACCCATTCTAACTTTTGAAATCTAAATTCCCATGCCCAAAATTTTTTTCCTTTATCCAAAATGTCATATATGCCCAATTTTAACTCACTGTCTGGAATTTTCATGCTTATATGAATTTCTCATGAGCATGAATTAAAATTTTATTTTCTCCTATTAACCTGGCTCTGCTAATTCATTAGCCCAGCTAAAAGAACTTAGAAGGTGGGAGAAAAAGTATTATATTTTTTTTTAGCCCCTACAACAATAATTCTAACTATACCATTAAGTGAATTCAAAAACTACTTTTAAATGATTATAAAATAATATTGGCACATGCTGAATGAGACATTGCATCTCAATGTTACTGTATCTTGACCTTAATTAGGCAATGTGGTAATTTCAGAAATGGGAAGCTACCATGTGAAACAACAAAAAATAACCCTTTAAAAAAGCCAGTCAAGAACTGAAGATTATTAGCTCTCTTGAAATACTAGTATTCTATAAAATCATAAGCAGTGCACAAATAGTCACACTGCTCACCTGAGATTAGAAAGGTCAAATTACAAATTCATGAGAAATGAGTTTCTTAAATTTCTGCCTAGCCCCCTACTCCTCTCAAAGATAAGTGTTTTGCCAATATTTGATGTTCTAAGCCAACAGGTTGAGTCTCTTTAGAATTCTTAACTGTCACCTTTGCTTATTGATATAACCAAATATTCTGCAGAGCCTGTACAACTGCACTGACAAGTTCTATTATTCTACAACCAACACTAAATAATCCTAAATTATTTAGACTGGTCATTATTTTATAAATAACCAATTTTAGCTGTCTACAAGTGCTGTCCAGCCCAGCCCATTGTGCAAGGCCTGCTTCTGCACCAAAACAATTTCATTGCATATGTTTTAAAACAGATATGAAGCCATTGTGCAAATTTAAAAATTCTTCTTTGAAAATAAAGCATATTTCACCCAGCTGGTGTGGCTTAGGGGTTGAGCATCGACCTATGAACCAGGAGGTCACATGCCAGGGTTGCAGGCTCAAGCCCCAGTAGGAGGCATGGAAAAGGCAGCCGATCAATGATTCTCTCTCATCGTTGATGTTTCTCTCTCTCCCTCTCCCTTCCTCTCTCTCTAAAAATCAATAAACATTTTAAAATATTTTTAATAATAAGCCAATAATTATTTTTAAAAATATGGAGGAAAAAATTATAATGATACATTTTTATCCTTTTACATTTAAAAATAATGTAAGCCCTTCTGATTTCCTAATAAGCACTTTCATCACTGATCCTCCCACTATCTCTATTAAGGTTTAAGGACCATTACAGAACCCACAACAATAGATCAGTGACAGACTAAATCCTATCAATTAACACATTCTAAGGAGGCTGCCTGGATCCTGCGGTCCTCCCTCCCTCCTGAAGGCCTGGTTTTGACCACATTGACATCCCCGGCCTTCAGAATGAATAACCCAGTTAAGGGGCAGTTCCTTCCCTGAGACCAATTCCTTTGTAATTAGAGCAAAAATACAAAGACTGTTAATGACTTAAGGCAAAGTGATATACACTCCAAGCCAATGAAACCATGACAGCAAGCAGATTTCTAAACAGCAAGTAAGTGGGATCCATTTACTTACATGAAGATTCAGTGCCAAACATGGCTGGCTCCAGAGGCTGCTTTAAAAAAAATTAGAAGAAAGGGGGTGGGGGGAAGGAAGGAAGAAAAATCGAGGAGAGTGTATGTGTGAGAGTGAAGAGATGAGACTACACAGCAGGGGTCATGAAGACAGACAATGCAGTCCAAGCTGTGTCCAGCTGCCAGATTCTCCTCTTACAAGCTTCAGTGTTCTCCCGTGTGACTGAAGAGCAAGGTTTCCTACAGCACCAAAAACCAAAACCGAAGAGCTGCTTTAGGAAATCCAACAGGGAAAGGCAGGCCAATGTGGCTCTTCTGGGATGCGGTGAGGCAGGACTAGGTAGCAGCAGGGGCAGGACTGGGAGAGCAGCCACAGAGGATACTGCAATCCCCAGCTCTGCCGTAGCAGTAAGACAATAGCAGGGCTTATGCATACACTGATGACGTCAGAGACACTGCACAGACCAACTGCGCTGCTGAGCCAGAGGCTCCAGTGCCTTCAGGGGAACAGGCGATTCAAAGGGGAATTCCTTTGTCACAAAATGCACCAGACCAAGAGCCACATATCTATTCCCCTCCTGACAAGATCTTCATCCTGTGATGCCAGATACTAAAAGAGAACCAGAGAAATTTAAATGCTGGCTTTATAGCAACTAACCACAAAAATATCATGCAGATTGGGGTTCTTGGTTTTATGCAGCAAGTAGAACTTTTCAAGGGAAATAATCAGAAATGATGCCCTGGTCGGTTTGGCTCAGTGGATAGAGCATCGGCCTGTGGACTGAAGGGTCCAGGTTCGATTTCAGTCAAGGACACATGCCCGGGTTGTGGGCTCAATCCCCAGTAGGGGGCGGACAGGAGGCAGCAGATCAATGATTCTCTCTCATCATTAATGTTTCTCTCTCTCCCTCTCCCTTCCTCTCTGAAATCAATAAAAATATTTTTTAATTTCTTTATTGATTAAGGTATCACATAAAAATATTTTTTTAAAAAAAGATGAGACAGATAATCTGAACATCCCTGTTATCTATTCAGAAAACTGGATTTGTAATAAAAAAAAACAAGAATCAGAAATGAAAAAATTAAATAATCTACCTTTAAAAATAACTACAGAACTCATTGGTTTTTTTCTCTAGGAAGATGGCAGACTGATAGATCAAGGGTTGTATACTCAATCACAAAGAAATGTGAAAATATATATACTATTGCACAAACATTCTGGACTTATAAATACGCACAAATGTAACAGTAAAATAATAGTATAACTGCTTAGAACACTGCTTGTACACAGTGAGTACTCATGTTAGTGATCACATTCCCATTAGTTATTTTGCAACTATTATTCAAATGTGAAAAACACTGCTTGGGAATATACTTATGTACATGTATTTCTCCTACCTATCCTATTCCTTTTGCCTTATTTTTCTTCATTTCGCCTAATGAGAATTACTGTCAGTTTCCAGAGTAACTCAGTCATTTTAAGGTTATTGTGTATACCTGTGTGCAAGTGGACACTTATGACCAACAAACATATTTCTTTTTAACCTATCCATGTAAAGAAACAATTGAAGGTATTAATATTTTGTCTCTTGACTCACTTGACAAATAAAAGTCTTCCTATTTTTACTCTTAGAAATCTGTTTTCTAAAAGCTATAAGTGTACAGACTTTCATTAGCATATCTATCTAACACAAATACAGAAATAAATTTTATTTTACTGTTTTAAAAATATTGAAATGTACAAAGTGCATGTGTGTTTATGTATTTCCTGTAATTCCACACTTTTAAAATCATATAAAGTAGGAACTTCAAGAGTTCATTTCTTCTTCATCCATTCATCCAAAGTTATATTCTTTTTCCAATATTTTCTTATGTTTACACAGAGACAACTTTATATAATACAGCTTTTACACATTAAATTCTGATATAAATGTAGAACTAAAAATTACCATCTAAAATATCATTAATAGCTTTTCTGGTCAGGATATGTAGATATGTCTCATCTTTTTAATGGTTGTATAATATTCCATTGTGTGGAAATAGCATAATTTATTCAAGGTAATTTGACCTTTATCTTATTGAAAATAAGTAAGTGCAATGATGATATATACAAGATAAAAAAACTTACTTAGTTGTAGAAAATAATAACAATAACTGATATTTACTGAATGTTTACTATGTGTCAAATATTATTCTGATAACTTAATATGTATTTAATTAGTCTTCACAATAGCCCTAGAGGTAGATATCATTATTACCCACACCTGACACATGGTGAAATAATTTTCCAAGGACCCTCAGGCGGTAAATGATAAGGTAAAATACAAACCCAGGCAGTCTGGTTCCAAAGCATATGCTTACAATGCCTCTTGAGAAATGAATACATAATTACCAAAATTATATTTTAAGAATTCAACTAAAATTAAAGAAAAGTAGAAATCAATTCAAAATGTGGAGAAAAAATCCTTAAAAGAGAAAGCTCACCAGAGAAAACTAAAAATGACAGAAAAGACTATGCCAAAAATGCAAGAACTAAGAAAAATGCATCCCTCCCAAAATAGTCAGGTCAACAGCCAGGGAAGAATATCAATAATGGTGTTAAAATACACCTGTAGGAAGTGGGAAATGGCAAATATACTTCCAAAAGATTGAAACAAGAATATTATTTTACGTAAGATCTATTTTAATTGCATATCAGATATTGCACATGAATAAGTCACACATGGATGTGGCCATCAGAAAGGCAGGAAGAAAAGTTGAATGAGAAAACTGTCCCTGGGTAAGAGAGATTTTCCACCAGAAGTCACAGTCTATATACAATAACTAGAGGCCTGGTGCATGACATTCGTGCTCTGGGGGGCGGGGGTGTCCCTCAGCCCAGCTTGCGCCCTCTCGCAGTCTGGGACCCCTCAGGGGATGTCCACCTGCCGGCTTAGGCCCATTCCCTGTGGGAAGTGGGGAGCGGGCCTAAGCCAGCAGTCGGACATCCCCTGAGGGGCCCTTAGCGCTGCTGCCACCGCTGCAGCACTCGCCAGCCATGAGCCCGGCTTCTGGCTGAGCAGCACTCCCTCTGTGGGAGTGCACTGACCACTAGGGGGCAGCTCCTGCATTGAGCGTCTGCTCCCTGGTGGTCAGTGCGCATCATAGTGACTGGTCATTCCGCTGTTCGGTCTATTTGTATATTAGCCTTTTATTATATAAGACTAGAGGCCTGGTGCATGAAGTCGTTCACCAGTGGGGTCCCTCAGCCTGGTCTGCAGGATCGGGCCAAAACAGGGTCTCCGACATCCCCCGAGGAGTTCTGGATTGCGAGAGGGCACAGGCCAGGCTAAGAGACCCCACCAGTGCACGATCAGGCAGAGAAGGGATGTGGGAGGTTGGCCAGCCAGGGAGGGACTACAGGAAGGCTCCAGGGCATGTCCAGCCCATCTCGTTCAGTCCCGATGGGCCGGACCCCAGCAGCAAGCTCACCTACTGGTTGGAGTGTCTTCCCCGTGGTGATCATTGCATGTCATAGTGACTGGTCAATTGGTCAACTGTCTGTCCCTTAGTGGTCAGTGCACATCATAGGGAGCGGTTGAGTGGCCTTAGCATATCATTAGCATATTACGCTTTGATTGGTTGAATGGCTGACCCGATGACCAGGCACTTAGCATATTAAGCTTTTATTATATAGAATTGCTTTGCTGACTGATTGCTATAGCTCTGTTGCTCAATTCACATGTGAGGGTGTATATCTGCATATACATAAATGCATTTTTCTGAGTGCCTATATTTACCGTATTTTCCGGCGTATAAGACGACTTTTTAACCCAGGAAAATCTTCTCAAAACCTGGGGTTTTATACACCGGAAAATATGGTACTCACTCTCAGCTCTAACACTGGGACAGAGGCTTGCGGGGGATACAGGTATCGTATTTTCCGGCGTATAAAACCCCAGCTTTTGAGAAGATTTTCCTGGGTTAAAAAATCGTCTTATACGCCGGAAAATACGGTATTTCTTGGCACAGACTTCTTTTATATATACATGCCATCTTAGGGTTATGTCAAACTTGACTTATGTCGTTTCGTGGTTACATCGCCATCTCCCATTTACAGTATTTATTAAAAAAAAAAAAGTTCCATCATTTCAATGTATGTACATATGTGCTTTATGTTTTTTATTATTTATTTACCACAAGTAAAGGTCAGGAATTGTTACCTTTCTTTTAAATTTTTTTTTTACTGTTTTATTTCATTACTGCTGTGTATGTGCTCCATGTAAGTGACTTAGGTGCTTATGTAGGTGGGTTCCAACTTACGGCAAAAATCAAGTTACGTTGCACCATAGAAACGGATCTCTGACGTAAACCGAGGACTGCCTGTGTGTGTGTGTGTGTGTGTGTGTGTGTGTGTGTGTGTGTTTACTGATTTCATAGAGGAAGGAAGAGGGAGAGAGAAATAGAAACATCAATGATGAGAGAGAATCAGTGACCGGCTCCCTCCTACAGGCCCCACACTGCAGATTGAGCCCAAAACCCCAGCATATGCCCTGACTGAGAATCGAACTGTGACCTCCTAGTTCATAGGTCAATGCTCAATCACTGAGCCATGCCAGCTGGGCTTGGCACAGACTTCTAATAGAAGTAAAAGGCTGCAATATTTTTCAAGAAATCTACTTACCTTTTAGATAACTATAACTAGGTTAAAACATTAGATATCTCACCTGCCAACAGAACTGGATACAAACTACAACCTTCTGACTCCTATTAAGGTTTCTATAATCTCTGGAGGCCTGAGGTTTCCACTTTAGAGTTTTGGAATCCTTATCACTTAAGACCCATACTTGACAAAATAGATTCCAAAAATTTACTTTGCTCCAATTCCTTCCTCTGGTTAGCTGACATGAGCTCAAAGAAAGAAGACAAATGTTAATGTTGCCTAAGGAAAATGTAATGAAGTATGAATAAAACTGATCTGGTGTCACCTATGACACTCCAAAAACTCACAATACATTCCAAAACCAAAGTGATCCTTGGATTATCAATTATGTCTAACTAGTTGCCTGGTGCACAAAATTCGTGCATGGGGGGGAGGCAGTGTGCCTCAGCCCAGCCTGCACCCTCTCTAATCTGGGACCCCTCAAAGGATGTCCTACTGCTGGTTTACAGGGATCAGGCTTAAACCGGCAGTCAGACATCCCTCTCACAATCCGGGACTGCTGACTCCAGCCACTCACCTGCCTGCCTGATTGCCCCTAACCACTCTGCCTGCTGGCCTACTCGCCCCCAACTGCCCCCCTGCCAGCCTGATCACCCCCAACTGCCCCCCTGCTGGCCTGCTCACCCCCAACTGCCCCCTTGCTGGCCTGCTCACTCCAAACAGCCCCACCCCCCCGCTGTCCTTATCACCTCCAACTGACCCCCACTGACGGCCTGCTCACTCCCAACTGGCCCCCCTGCTGGTCTGCTTACCCCCAATGGCCCCTGCAGTCCCATCCTGACCTGATCACCCCCCGGTGACCCAAGGTCCCAGCCCCTCCTTTTTTTTCTTTTTTTTTTTTTCAGCGCCTCCTTGAGCGGAGGCCAGGGCAGGCTGGAAGCAAGTATCTAGGATTTATTTATCTTCTATAATTGAAACTTTGCAGCCTTGAGCGGAGGCCAGGGCCGGCCAGGGCGGGTGGGAAGCCTGGCTTCCTCCATCGCCGGGGGCAACCCAAGCCTCCTGCTTGCTCCAGCTCTGTGGCCGCTGCCATTTTTGTTGGGATTTATTTATCTTCTATAATTGAAACTTTGTAGCCTTGAGCGGAGGCCAGGGCTGGCCAGGGTGGGTGGGAAGTTTGGCTTCCTCCATTGCCAGGGAAACCCAAGCTTCCTGCTTGCTCCAGCTCCATGGAAGGCTGCCATCTTGGTTTGGTTAAATTGCATACTCGCTCATGATTGGCTGGTGGGCCTAGCGGAGTGATGGTTAATTTGTATGTTTCTCTTTTATTAGTGTAGACTAGAGGCCTAGTGCATGAAATTCATGCACGGCAGGGGGGGGGTGTCCCTCAGCCCAGCCTGCACCCTCTCCAATCTGGGACCTCTCCAGGGATGTCCGACTGCCCGGTGGGATCGGGTCTAAATGGGCAGTCGGACATCCCTCTCACAATCCAGAACTGCTGGCTCCCAACTGCTCGCCTGCCTGCCTTCCTGATTGCCCCTAACCGCTTCTGCCTGCCAGCCTGATCACCCCCTAACCACTCCCATGCCAGCCTGACTGATGTCTAACTGCTCCCCTGCCAGCCTGTTTGCCCCCAACTTCCCTCCTCTGCTGGCCTGGTCACCCCTAACTGCCCTCCTCTGCAGGCTTAACTGCCCCCAACTGCCCACCCTTGCAGGCCTGGTCCCTCCCAACTGCCCTCCCCTGCTGGCCTGATCACCTACAACTGCCCTCCCTTGCAGGCCTGCTCCCTCCCAACTGCCCTCCGCTGCTGGCCATCTTGTGGTAGCCATCTTGTGTCCACATGGGGGCAGGATCTTTGACCACATGGGGGCAGCCATCTTGTGTGTTGGAGTGATGGTCAATCTGCATATTACTCTTTATTAGATAGGATAGAGGCCTGGTGCATGGGTGGGGGCCAGGTGGTTTGCCCTGAAGGGTGTCCTGGATCAGGGAGGGGATTCCCTTGGGGCGTGGGGCAGCCTGGGCGAGGAACCTGTGGTGGTTTGCGGGCCAGCCACGCCCCCTGGCGACCCAAGCGGAAGCCCTGGTATCTGGAATTTATTTTCCTTCTACAATTGAAACTTTGTAGCCTGGAGTGGAGCCAAGCCTTCTGCTCCCTCTGTGGCGACAGCCATTTCTGTTGGGATTTATTTATCTTAGTATAATTGAAACTTTGTAGCCTTAAGCGGAAGCCTGGGCAGGCCAGGGTGTGCAGAAAGCTTGGCTTCCTCCATCACTGGGGAAACCCAAGTCTCCCTCCTGCTCTCTCCGTGGCCGCAGCCATCTTGGTTGGAGTTAATTTGCATACTCACTCCTTATTGGCTAGTGGGTGTGGCTTGTGGGTGTAGCAGAGCAATGCTTAATTTGCATATTACTCTTTTATTCGATAGTATTATGCTCTCCCCTCCCTTTTTCCCTCCCAAATAAATAATTCATTTCACAAAAATTTGATTTGCACATCATAATTAGCTGCCTTGCCAAAGGTCCATCCACCGAGATTTTGTCATTATACTTGGGTCTCTGCCCTCGTAAAAAGTCTTCCAAAAGCTTTGGTTCTTTAGTTGAAAAGGAGTATGTCAGAAAACCATTAAACCATTACCCAAAAGTTCCTATTCAGGGTAATAAAATTTTGCATTAGTTGTACACATTTTTGTGCAGACTCATGTCCTTACCTCCATATCAGTACCTCACCTTCCAATTCCACCTTCTCTCCATCCAATCTAAGGGAATCCCCATTTACTCATCCGGCAACCACCACCTGTGTTAGTCTAATCTTAACTTTATTCCTTAAACCTGTACCAATTTACTAGTCAGTGAAACTAGAAATTGAGAACAGGCTATGCGGTTTTTAAAAGAGGCTAGTTATCCATCAGAAAAATATGGACATATTAACACTCAGAAAATTTAGGATGAAAACTGAAATTCTTCAATTCACTTCATTACATTAATTCTACTTATAAGATCAAGCCACTCACATGCACAAAATAACCACCACAGTGCCAAAAACATTTTATAGAAACCACAAGCTCTCTGTAGATTTGCGTGTATTTTATTCTCTATGTGGCATAATCTGAACTCAGATGTTTGTACTCTAAACCTTCTGGCCCAGAGGGGAGAAATGTGGATTAATTATGGGTTGCAATTTAAGTCTGTTTGAGTATGACCCAAATTGAAATAGAAGGAACAGCAAGGTTATGTCTGAGAAATTCCCTTAAGTGCTTATCCTAAATTATCACAATTTATATACAACAAATCCATACATACTCAGGAATAAATTTTTAAATATAAATTTAAGATATATTTTTTAAAATTCTATAGGCTGAAAAATATTTTAATTTTACCTGTATACTACATAATGAAGCAATAGGCAGGAAACCAGGTGTTTTCCGAAGTACAACTATCAGACATCTCCCCAGACAGCCAAAGTGCTCTGGGAAAGCCTCTTGCCATGTAACATTAAGCAACAGCTATGGCTCTGCTCTCCTTTCCCTGTTCTTTTGAAGTCGTCCATAGGAAAGTCTTAGAAAAGAACCACTATTTCTTCCCATTTAATTCCTATAATATTAGTTTAAAACTAGGGAAAAAAATAGTCCTCTTCTTTCTCTTTGTGCACAAGATATCTACACTTCAACCTGGCACTCAATGTTTACAAACTCACATAAGCTGAAAGAAGCTGATGTCCAAACTTTTAGAAAGAGTATAATTTTGTCATTACAGAAAGCAACTATCACAATAAGGAGGGTCACATGATTTATCTGGTTTCCCAGTGCATATACAAGTTATGCTTATACTCTAGTCTCTTAAGTGTGCAATAGCATTATGTCTAAAAAACAATGTACATGCCTTAATTTTAAAACATTTTATTGCTTAAAAATGCTAACCATCAGCTGAGCCTTTAGCAAGTTGAAATCTTTTGCTGGTGGAGGGTCTCACTGCAGTGATGGCTGCTGGCTGGTGAGGGTGTTGGTTGTTGAAGGGTGGGATGGCTGTGGCAATTTCTTCAAATAAGACAACAGTGCAGTTTAGCTAATGAACTGACTCTTCTTTCACAAAGAGTATCCCTAGTGCATGCGATGCTGTTTGATAGTATTTACCCACAGCAGAACTTCTTTAAACACTGAAGCCAGTGCTCTCAAGCCCTGGCTGCTGCTTTACCCACTAACTTCATGTCATATTCCAAATCCTTTGTTGTCACTTCACCAATCACCACAGCCTCTTCACCAGGGGTACATTCCATCTCAAGAAACCACTTTCTTTGTTCATCCATAAGAAGCAAGTTCTCATACATTCAAATTTTATTGTAAGATTACAGCAATTCAGTCACATCTTCAGGCTCCACTTCTAATTCTAGTTCTCCTGCTATTTCCACATCTGCAGTTACTTCCTCCACTGAAGCCTTGAGCCCCTCAAAATCATCCATAAGGGTTGGAATCAACTTCTTCCAAACTCCAGTTAACCTTAATATTTTGACCTCTTCTCGTGTATCACAAATGTTCTTAATGGCATCTAGAATGATGAATTCTTTTCAGAAGGTTTTCAATTTACTTTGGCCAGATCCATCAGAGGAATCACTATCTTTGGCAGCTACAGCCTTATGTATTTCTTAAATAATAACAAAACTCTGAATTAATCCTTGATCCATGTGTTGCAGATGGATGCTGTATTAGCAGGCATGAAATCTCACAGTATATCTCCATAAAGCTCTTGGGTGACCAAGTGCATTGTCAAGAGGCAGCAATATTTTGAAAAGAATCTTCTCTTAGCGACAGGTCTTAACAGTGGACTTAAAATATTCAGTAAACCATGTTCCAAACAGATGTACTGTCATCAGGTTTTGCTGCTCCATTTATAGAGCACAGATAGATTTAGCGTAATTCTTAAGGGCCCTAGGATGTTGGGGATGATAAATGAGCACTGGCTTTAATTTAAAGTAAATAAACTAACAAGAGAGTCAGCCTGTCCTTTGAAGCCACTTACGAGGGTCCTAAACGGCATCTTCTTCCAATAGAAGGCTGTTTCATCTACATTGAAAGTGTCATTTAGTGTAACCATCTTTATTAGTAATCTTAATTAGCTACCTTTATTAATTAGCTAGATCTTCCAGATAACTCTCTATAACTTCTACATCAGCACTTGCTGCTTCACCTTGTACTTTTATGTTATGGAGATGGTTTCTTTCCTTAAGCCTCATAAACCAAGCTCTCTACTAGTTTCAAACTGTTCTTCTCCAGCTTACTCACCTCTCTCAGCCTTCATAGAATTGAGGAGAGTTAGCCTTGCTCTGGATTAGGCTTTGCCTTCAGGGAATGTTGTGGCTGGTTTAACCTTCTATACACTATAATGATCTCTGTGTCAGCAATATACTGTTTCACTTTCTTAGTATTCATGTGTTCAGTTGAGTTACACCATTCATTTCCTTCAAAAACTCTTCCTTTGCATTTACAACTTGGCTAACTGGTGCAAGAAGCCTAAATTTCGGCCTCTCTTGGCCTTTGATATACCTTCCTCAGTAAGCTTAATCATTTCTAGTTTTTATTATTTGAAGTGAGAGATGTGATTCTTCCCTTCACTTGAACACTTAGAGGCCACATTACTACTTAGCCTTATTTCAGGAAATAGGGAAGCTCGAGGAGAGGGAAAGAGACAAGAAACGGCAAGCTGAGGGAGCAGTCAGAACACACACATTTATTGATTAACTTAGCCACCCTATACGGCCACAGTTTTGGTGCCCAGAAACCATTACAAAAATGAATTGGACCAACGTTTTGCCACCCTGAAGCTGCATTTTGGGATATTGATTTTAAGCTACTTATTAAGAAACAGAAGCCTCAGAAAGAACCTTTGACCCTTTCCCTTCCTGCCTAAGAGACTCAGATGGAAAGGCCTACCCAGGAAAGAAATCTTCGGATGTTCACCTTAACATAATATAAATTAAGTACATATAGTAAACAGGAGGGCTTCCGGTAAGGACCTGGTAGCTAGATACCCACTGTGTTCCATTGTTTCTGAGTTGCCTAGCAAGATTTTGTCCGCCATGTGTGTTCCACTCTTCCTCAACTACCCGTGTATCACCCATTCTCACTTCTAAAATCTAGAACCCTGGTCCCTGCTTTTCTCCTTTGTTCAAAATGTCATATATACCCAATATTACTTCACTATCTTTAGAATTGTCATACTTTTGTGAATTCCTCATGCACATGTATTAAAATTTTTACTTTCTCCTGTTAATCTGTCTGTTAATTTGTTATTAACCCAGCTAGAAAAATTTAGAAGATAGGAGGTAAAGTGTTACATTTTTTTAGCCCCCATAATATTAACATCAAAAATCACTGATCACAGATCACCACAACAAATAAAATAATAAAAAAAGTTTGAAATACTGCAATAATTAACGAAATGTGACACTGTGGGGTCATGCAAGGATATAGCTTGATTCCCCCTCCCAGTCAGTTGAATGGTGTCTGCCTGGCCAGCAGCCACAAGGAGCAGAACAGCACATACTCGGCTGTCTTCCCTCATCCTTTTTTTTTTTTAAATATAATTTTATTAATTTCAGAGAGGGAAAGAGAGATAGATGATGAGAGAGAATCATTGATCGGCTGCCTCTTTCCTGCACGCTTCCTACCACAGGATCAAGCCCACAACTGGGGCATGTGCCCTGACTGGGAATTGAACCCTGACTTCCTGGTTCTAGATCAACACTCAACCACTGAGCTTCACCGGCCAGGCATCTTCCCACATCCTTGATAGCCAGCAAGTCTCACCAGACTCTTTTTCCTTGGCCTGCAGACAAGCTATTCCAAGCACAACATTCTCCTCCTCCCCTCTGCTACTTCCTTTCCACTGAGTAAGCTTCTCCATAAGATAAATACAAAGTTGAAAATACTATAAAATGTGATTTCTAATTTTCAATACAATATCAAAAGTACAGTAATTTTAAAAAATTCTGGGCTCAATATCATCATTTAACAGATACCACCAATAATTTTACAAACTAAATGAGAAAGCATCATTTCATTGAGCCATCCAGTCAATGCTTCATTACCACAAGCAGATCCCATTGCACCACCATGGGGCTGACAGGCAAAGGCTGTTAATTCTCATCAACCTCTCATGTCACTGTTGCTCAGCAGACCATTTCACTGCCCAGACCTTAATTCTCTATCTTAATCTAGGGTACAGATTGGAAAGCTTTCCACAAGCTATAAAAATGTGATATAGTAGATTCTTCCTGGTAATTAAGATGTGCAAATGGTTAAAACATTAATGCCATGATTGTTTTAAAATGGTATGCTTAAAATGCCTAATGCTATCTGTCTTAATGTCCACACAACTTAAAAGTATGTGCAAACACTGATAACCATTATCAGATGTTACAAGAAAAGACATTTTACGCCTTTCACAGTTTAGTACTGTTAGCATGGATTTTTAAAGTTCTTATCTAATTATTTGAGTAGCATTATTTTAACAATTGTTTTATTTTTATCCTTTATATTTTATAATTCTTAAATCAGATATTTAAAGAAAATGCATTTTATTAACAAAATAAGAACATAATGAAAAATTAAATTAGAAAGTATAAAATGGATGAATAAATACATAGATATCTACAAAACCTACAATCTACAGTTAAGTGATCTGCACACTTCAGAAATCCAGCAGAGAGGTTAAGAGCCAGGCTTTGAGTCAGACAGAGAAGGTTCAAGTTGCACCTTACCCACTTACCAGATGGATGATCCTAAGCAATTTTTTATATCTCTCTTTAAGCCAAAGTTTGCTCATAAATTAAATGACAAAGGTCCTAGATCAATGTCTGGGACATGATAACAGCTAATATGTAAATAGCATCTAATGTGTACCAGACATTGTTCTAACTCATATATCAACTTATTTAACCCTCACAACAACTCTATGAGGTATTTTCCTCATTTTATAGATGAGAAAACTGAGGAATGGAGGATAATTAAGTCCTACACTACTAGTATACATACCAAATCCAGGATTCAAAACAAGTAAGCCTAGCTCAGAGTCCCTGTGCTTAACCACCACCCCAACACTCCCTCTACAGAGAGGGTGATCAATAAATGAAAGCGAAACAAGAAAAACCACTTCAAAAAACCAGGTTTCATCCTTTCCAATAAAACCAGCCCTGCATTTTGCCTGGGTTTACAAATATTATCCTTTTTTATATTCTATGTTCAATTACAATATATGGAAAATTTAGAGAAATAAAAAGATAACATTTAAAGTCATCTGATAGCTTACAATGAGGGATGCATTAGTCAGTTAAGCAGACATAAGTACTCAGTGCAGAAAGCTATTACCATAAAAGGACCTGTACTATCCACCGTACTCTCAGCAATCACTAAGTCCCTCCCTCTCTACTTTTCAGTTCTCTAGTAGTTCTACTACTTCCCTGGTTTCTAACAAGTTTGAACAGTTTTCTCTAATTTCAAAACTCAGGAAGAGAGCCTTCAAGTAAATCTCTCTACCTTCCTCCCCAAGAATCTTCTCTATCCCCAACTCAGCCTCAGCAAAGGAGACTCGCTGGTATGCTTGGGTATATCCCTGTCCACAAGCAACAATCACAACACTGTCCTCCCCACCACTAGGTAACAAGTCACCAGAGTCAGGTTCTTCTAGGCCAGTGGTCAGCAAACTCATTAGTCAACAGAGCCAAATATCAACAGGACAACGATTGAAATTTCTTTTGAGAGCCAAATTTTTTAAACTTAAACTTTTTCTAACACCACTTCTTCAAAATAGACTCGCCCAGGCCATGGTATTTTGTGGAAGAGCCACACTCAAGGAGCCAAAGAGCCGCATGTGGCTCACGAGCCGCAGTTTGCCGACCACGGTTCTAGGGTCACTTGTTCTAGCCAAGGGCCCAGAGATCACTGCCCTAACTGCAGCTTACTTACTCAGCAGCAGCCCACAAGGCACCTCAGGAACGCCATCCCAAATTCCTGCTGCAATTTAACCCTTCATGGCTCAGGCTAGAAGAAGCATAGTTATTGAATTAAGAGACCTGGCGTTTAGCCTCTACACTGGCCACTCGTTACCTCTCTGGTCTGAGATAAGTCCTGGAACCTCTGTAGGTGTTCATTCCCTCATTGGTAAAATAAGGAGATTGAACTGAATGATCCCTAAAATCTCACCTACCTCTAATGATCTAGGATACTATTTTAAACCAATTGGAAGCTGGAAGAGAAAACCCAAGTAACTCCCAGCAGGCAACTGCTCCTCCTCCTCTAGCCCACACCTTCCCCGCTTCCATCTGCTGGGGCTTTGGGAACACTCCACCTCAAGGGTGGGAAGCCAGGGAGCCAGGTTATGTATAAGAATTGGCCAAATCCAGTGCATTTACACCAAATGGCTCATGCTCCCAGGGAGCCTCCTACTGTTTACAGGCCCACTGTTCCTCTCTAGACAGGCCCCTAGCTTAGGATTGAGTAAATAAATACAAACACAAAACACACATAGAAATAACAGTAGGAGGCCCTGACGACTGGAGGGTTCATGGTCTGGTGCGTCCCACCTTTAGGACCACAAGGCCTGAGTGCCAGCAATAAAGCTTCTGCGGGAGACCAGGACATGACTGAAACAGCCTGGACCGGGAGTGCCAGCTCTTCTCTCTCACTTTCATGGCTTTCCTACCTGAGTAGTTCTTGCTCTTTGAGTCCACATACCCTCTCCTCCCCACGGAAGGACAATAAGCATGGCTCCCACTTTACTTTTCTCTCTTAAACCTTAAAACCATAATTTTACCATAGTATCTTATATTTCCAATGCATACAATAACTTACTTTATTGCACGTTAAAACACCAGGGTTGGATTGTAAACACTCATTCTGTTTTTCAGAAATACAGTTTTCCTCCAG
Source organism: Eptesicus fuscus (assembly GCF_027574615.1). Classification (NCBI taxonomy): domain Eukaryota; kingdom Metazoa; phylum Chordata; class Mammalia; order Chiroptera; family Vespertilionidae; genus Eptesicus; species Eptesicus fuscus. Next base: position 72,532,837 of record NC_072486.1, read on the forward strand.
TCTCTATTCCCACCCTGCTCACAAACTAGTCAGAGTTAAGTCAAACTGCAACTTCCCCTTACTCTAAGTCAGAAGACACTTTACTTAATATGCTGCTGTCTCCCAAGCTTCTTACCCCCACCCCAAGCTGCATCTGCCTCTGCACTTCCTTTTCATATTCTGTCGTCCATTGACTTTGCTTACGGAGACCCAAGTCTACCTCATGGCCTATCCCATAATGCAAGAAAACTTTATTGCAAAAAGGATTCTTTGAAAGAAGAAGTTTCTTTTACTTTTCTTTTTTTTTTTTAAATATATTTTATTGATTTTTTACAGAGAGGAAGAGAGAGGGATAGAGAGTTAGAAACATCGATGAGAGAGAAACATAGATCAGCTGCCTCTTGCACACCCTCTACTGGGGATGTGCCCGCAACCAAGGTACATGCCCTTGACCGGAATCGAACCTGGGACCCTTGAGTCCGCAGGCTGACGCTCTATCCACTGAGCCAAACCGGTTTCGGCCTTTTTTTTTTTTTTTTTTTTAATATGTTCTTATTGATTTCAGAGAGGAAGGGGGGAGAGATAGAGAGAGAGAAACATCAATGATGAGATAGAATCATTGACTGGCTGCCTCCTGCATGCCCCACACTGGGGATCAAGCCCGCAACCCGGCTTGTGCCCTGACCAGGAATCGAACCATGACCTCCTGGTTCATAGGTCAATGCCCAACCACTGAGCCATGCCGGCCAGGCAAGAATTCTCTAACAGAGTGAGCCCAACTCCTTCCACGAGTGAACTCTACCCCTCATACCTCAAAACTTTTAAATAAGCCAAGAGAGAGGAGAATCAAGCACCAACCAGGTAACAAAATAGTTCTATGAAATAAGAAGGGGACTCAACTGCTCAGGTCAATACAATCACCCAGATCAGCACTATACCTTCTCCAAAGCAAAGTTAAGAATCATCCTTAGCAAGCACAAAAGCACAATTATAATCAAAGGCATGATGAAACCTCACAGAAGGTCTACTTTACCAAATTCCAAACCGTCAGATAAGGGTTCCTTCTGGATAGACTGTTAACACCAATTTTTTGTGCTTTAAAAGAATGATGGCAATAGTGGAAGGATCCAAAGCTCTCCAGTGGCCACAATACTCAGACTTCTTAGAAAGTAGCAGGACAACTCCCTTCTTACATGAGCCCCAAGAGAACTCACATCAAGTAACATAGCTGGAAAGGACGGGGAAATAACTTTTTTAAGAGGTGGAATAAAGTCTCCCAAGTACTGATATTTTTCTAAAATATATTTTTATTGATTTCAGAGAGGGAGACAGAGAAATATCAATATTGAGAGAGAATCATTGATTGGCTGCCTCCTGCATGCCCCACAATGGGAATCGAGCCCACAACCCAGGCATGTGCCCTGACTGGGAATCAAGCTGTGACCTCCTGGTTCGTAGGTTGACACTCTTCATAGGTCAATGCCCAACCACTGAGCCATGCCGGCCGGGCAAGAAGTCTCTAACAGAGTGAGCCCAACTCCTTCCACGAGTGAACTCTACCCCTCATACCTCAAAACTTTTAAATAAGCCAAGAGAGAGGAGAATCAAGCACCAACCAGGTAACAAAATAGTTCTATGAAATAAGAAGGGGACTCAACTGCTCAGGTCAATACAATCACCCAGATCAGCACTATACCTTCTCCAAAGCAAAGTTAAGAATCATCCTTAGCAAGCACAAAAGCACAATTATAATCAAAGGCATGATGAAACCTCACAGAAGGTCTACTTTACCAAATTCCAAACCGTCAGATAAGGGTTCCTTCTGGATAGACTGTTAACACCAATTTTTTGTGCTTTAAAAGAATGATGGCAATAGTGGAAGGATCCAAAGCTCTCCAGTGGCCACAATACTCAGACTTCTTAGAAAGTAGCAGGACAACTCCCTTCTTACATGAGCCCCAAGAGAACTCACATCAAGTAACATAGCTGGAAAGGACGGGGAAATAACTTTTTTAAGAGGTGGAATAAAGTCTCCCAAGTACTGATATTTTTCTAAAATATATTTTTATTGATTTCAGAGAGGGAGACAGAGAAATATCAATGTTGAGAGAGAATCATTGATTGGCTGCCTCCTGCATGCCCCACAATGGGAATCGAGCCCACAACCCAGGCATGTGCCCTGACTGGGAATCAAGCTGTGACCTCCTGGTTCGTAGGTTGACACTCAACCACTGAGCAACACCAGCTGGGCTATTTTTTTACTCCATCAGAAGATGACTGTAAATAGATAAAATTGGTTTAAATGTTTAAGGCTAACCAAAAAAAGACTATACAAAGTTAATTTTGTTGTAAAATCAAGTCATCAGAAACATTAAAGTTAATCATGCCTGATAAAAACATCAAGATTAAGATTTTCTTTCCACAAATATGGATCCAACAATAAAATGTTTTACACTTTGAAAGTAAGGGTCATTTTATATACATTTGAATCAAAGCTTTAGTGGAAAGATCACAATCAAAATCCAGGTCTCTACAACAGAGAGGTGCCCAAGCCAAACATAATCTCTTTGTAGATCCTTCTTTAGGCAAACCACATACCTTCCTCTGTGGTTTCAGTCTGTTCACCTGACTGGCAAATGGAGACACTGAAAAAATAGGCAAAAGAAGTCAACTAAAATATTCATGAATGGGCTATTGTGGGTCGTCCCGTAGGCAAAAAACAGTGGAGATACTTCTAGGCAAGATGGCTGTAGGTAAACTCACCTCCTTTCTCAACCACATCAAAATTAAAACTACAGGACAACATCATTTAGAACGTCCTGAAATCTGGCTGAATGGAAGTCCTACAACTAGAGAATTAAAGAAGCCACATTGAGACTGGTAGGAGGAGCGGAGACACAGAATGGACTGGTCCCACACCTATATGGGTGGATAAAAATTGGGAAAGATATATCGGCTGCGGAGGTCCCCCATGAAGAGCAAGGGGTCCCAGCCACAAAAAAAGCCCTACAGCCCAGGATTCCAGTGCCAGAAAGAGAAGTCCCCATAACTTCTGGCTATAAAAGCCAGCAGGGATTGTGGCTGAGTGAGACGGAAGGTTCCTGGATTCCCAGGCATTCCTCTTAAAGATCCCATGCAGGGACTTACTTGAAATAACTTCCTCTGAGCTCCAGAGCTGGGTCAACAGTTGGAAAGGCACCAGAGACTTACAAGAGTCTGGTATCAGGGTGAGAGCTGGGGGGACAGCTTTCTCCCAGAGAGAACTTTTGGCAGAGGCCGTTGTTCCTTTTACAAGCCCTGGCTCACACTTTTCGTCCCACCCTGGTGATACCCTGAGACCCTGTCCCACACAACTTTCAAGCCCCCCAAGCTGTTTCCAATGACTTTACTATACGAATGGCCTGTCTTGGCTCACACTTCAAATTTTCGTAAAGTCTCTCAAACAAGCAGCATCTGGTCTCACCGAGCCCCATACGTCTTACTAAGTGGTTCCAGGCCTGGCACTAGCAGCAGCCTGCCTTGGTTCACAGCTTAGCCTTGCCTGGGCACCTCCAAGCCCAACAAAAGTATCAGCCATCTGCAGATTGCTTTGTAGCTCATGCTACAAAGAACACAGGTGGCAGCTGACCTTGGCTTGCACCTCCTTGGAGGCCCAAGAGCTAGCACATCCAGTGGAGAGCTTCAGAATACATCAGAGCACCACCCAACCACCTCCTATTTTATTTATCCACCATACGTAGGTGTGGGACCAGCCCTTCCAGCTCTCTGCTCTTCCTACCAGTCTTGATGTGGCTTCTTCTTTAATTTCGGAGTTGTAGGACTTTCACTCAGATTGATTTCAGGCGATTCTAAATGATGGTTGTTTTGTAGTTTAGTTGTAATTTTGATGTGGTTGTGGGAGGCGGCGAGTACCATGTTTACCCATACCAATATCTTCTAAAACTACTTTTTAAAAATGTTAGCTTGCAAGTCATACATAAACAGGTGGCTTTTGGACTATCATTTGCCAACCCCTATTTGATAACCTGTACTATAGTTGATTTGACCTTTCTTGAAAGGTCCCTGATCTTCAATTAGGTTTCTGCCATTAACAAGACTCATAAAGGTAATGGATTCCATCAACAACTGCTTGACGGATCAGATCAAGAAGATGTTCACCCCAATTTCTTTCATTTCCAATTATACAATGAGTAACACCTAGTTTTGACAGCCCACACTACCACGTTCATTCCCTATCCATTAGAATTAGTGGTAAATGCTGAATTGACCTGTGAGAAATAACTATTTTCAGGGTAACAAAAACATTTCCAAAACACATCTCTAGCCCTCAAAGATTCTAAAAAAATGGAAATAATTCGTTAAGATTTCCAAATCTTCTTAATTATTATATAAGCTAGGAAATATTATTCAAAGTACACTCAGTATAAAATGCAAGTAATAGCTAGTCTGGCAAGAGAAATCTGGCTCTGTTCACCAATAGGTAAAAGAGAATTCTTGAGAAACAAGAAACTTAGATTTTAATCCTAACTGTACAGTTAACTACTTGGTTAGCCATTTCACAACAGGACCTCATTTATGAAATTAAGAAGTGGGTTTAGATTATTTCTGTGGTATTTTCTAGCTCAAAAATGCTTGTAAAGAGCTACATTAACCATGTTTTATCTAGCCTAAACCACTAAGAATTTTAATTATTTTTATTTTTCACTGTCCTTCAGGTAATTTCCTCTCTGCTGTTTTATCTCTGTCTTTTTGAAAGGCCACTGAAAATATATTTCTGATCAGGACAATTGCAGTCATCTTAGAAGTAATCCAGTCTTAACACAGCTATGACTGATACCAGAGAAAATGTGATGCAATATAATATTTGGAAGATGTTTCTAGAGACAGACATTTGTGCCTACTGCAACCATAATATCCAAGTTGTAGAGTTTCCCATAATAAAAGCATACAATCAGGTCCTTCAGCTACCAAAAAAAAAAAAAAAACTGTCTTCAAAATTGCTTCTTTTTTCCACAATAATCACATCCTTGACTTATAGCAACCATGCTGCAGTCTAATTCTAAAACCAAGCAGACCTGGGTTTAGTCCCTGCCACTGCTACATATAAACTCAAAGATATTTACCTCCAAGCTTCATTTTCCCCATTTGTAGAACAGGGATGCTATTCCTGGTAGCAATGGAAATTTATAGACTAGAGGCCCAGTGCATGAAAATTCATGCAGGGGAGGGCAGTTAGGTATGACCAGGCCTGCAGGGGAGGGCAGTTAGGGGCGACCAGGCCAGCAGGGGAGGGCAGTTAGGAGCAATTGGGCCGGCAAGGGAGCAGCTGGGCATCGATCAGGCTGGCAAGCAGAAGCGGTTAGAGGCAATCAGGACGGCAGGCAGGCGAGCAGTTGGGAGCCAGCAGTCCTGGATTGTGAGAGGGCAGCCAGACATCCCTCTACTTGAACCAAGTCTTTATAGAAATATAGATTAAAGTATCATAAATGTTTTCTCCTACCCAAAATAGTCCATGAAAATTATGTCATTTTTTAAATTGTTTACTGTAACCTATTTTTTAAATTAGGTACCATTTTTTAAGTTATACTAAAGCATTACAAGATAAAAATAAAAGTTCATAAACATTCTTTAGCATTAGATATAAAGTGTAAGTATACTAAATGCAAAATATAAGTATAAAAGAAAAATAAGGGTTTTTTTTCTATCCTCTAGAGTCAATGCTTATTTAAAAACAGTTTTCTTAAAAGTGCCTAAGTCATTTGAGGGAGAGTTCAATGATAGTTTCTACATTTTTCTTCTTGAGCACAAAACAAGAACTTGGTTGCACAAGTCCCCTAAATCCACTCAAATAATTAGGCTGACAAAATATGTGGGAAGCATAAAACTTTTTAATTGAATCAGTGCCTTCAGACTGAAAGCATTCTTTTTTGGTAGTTCACTTCAGTACTAGAATGTAAATAGATTTGTATGAATTGATGAAAAATATAAATGTAGAAAGTATATATTATCTTAGAAATGCTTGCTTTACATTTTCAACAACAGAAAACATTTTCAAAGAAAAAGAAAGACAAAAACTAACATTTAGTGAATACTTTAGTATGTTTTAGAGAAACTGGAATACTCTGATAGAAAATTTCATATATTACATTATCACAATAATTTTCTCTACCTTTGCCATAAGGCATAAAACAGTCATCAAGGGCTCTAAATTATTAAAATGCCTATCAACAGACTATTAATTTCTTTTCAACATACATAACACTTCTGAATTAAGAAATTCACCAAGCTGTTATTTCATCCTTTCTCTCCAGGACCATGAACAACATAATCCTATATAATGAAAGGGTAATATGCAAATAGACCGAATGGCAGAACAACCTATCAAAGCGTAATATACTAATGATATGCTAAGGCTGTTGAACCACTCGCTATGGCATGCACTGACCTCCAGAGGGCAGAGAGTCAACTGGTCGACCAGTTGCTATGATATGCACTGACTACCAGGGGGCAGATGCTCTGACGAGGTTAGCTTGCAGCAACCTGGAGAAATCACAACCTAGGCATGTGTCCTGACCGGGAATCTAACCTGCTACCTTCTGGTGTGCAGGATAATGCTCCAAACAACTGAGTCACCCGGCCAGGACTCATTAATAATTTTTTACATTTAGCATATGTTGAAATGACAGTATATATTGTATATATTGGGTTATATAAAATATGTTATCAAATTAACTCTATCTGTTTCTTTTTACCTTTTTTATGTGGATTCTACAAATTTTTAAATTTTATATGTGGCTCATGTTTGGCTATATTTCTACTGGATTGTACTGTTCTAGATTATACACATTCGTTGAGTACAAGGACTGTATCTAAATAATTTTTGTGTCCTCTAGAGAGGCCAAAGCATAGTAGATCCTCAGTAAGTATTTACTGAATAAATAAATAATGTATGTTTTCACAGCATTAGTCTCCAAGCGAGTCATTTTGAAAGTATGCATTTTGGAAATGCAGCCTGAGGTACAGTCAATTCAAGTAACTTGAACTGTCTATTCTTATATTTTGTATATTACTTAAAAACACTTTTGGTATACTTTATAAATCATGACTTATTCCTCCCTTACTTTATTAGAATACAATGATTTTTTTAATCACTAGTCTGAATTATTTCAAAAGATATAATCACAGAGATTTCCAAAACAAAGAAATGAAATCTAGAGCCTTAACTTTTAAAGTCTGACCTCTAGCACTCATGATATTATTAGACTAAGTACATTTTTTCCACAAAAATCAATTTGCTTTACGAATATTTTAAAATAAATTTATGAAATCTGTAAGTACATGTTTAAAAAACTCAGAAAAACATAGTAAAAATTAAATGTTGCAGATAGCTAACATACTGGCTTCAAGTAAACCAGTTTGATGACAGGAAGTTGAAGAGCAAATATCCTTCAGTGTGATTTTTAAAATATCAATCAATATTCTATTTTATTAAAGTGGCCAACTTTTGCAATCTAATTTGCCATTCTCACTTCAAATACACCCAAAAAACACTCTACCAGATTTAACAACACAAATAATGAATTTGGGAGGCAAATGCTTCAAGAATATACTTATGCCCAGTAAGTGTGGCTCAGTGGTTGAACATTGACCTATGAACCAGGAGGTCAGGGTTCAACTCCCAGTCAGGGCACATGCCCGGGTTGCGGGCTCCATCCCCCATAGGGGATGTGCCGGAGGTGGCCAATCAATGATTCTCTCTCATCATTGATGTTTCTGTCTCTCTCTCCTCTCCCTTCCTATCTAAAATTAATAAAAATTATTTTTTATTATGAGGCCTTCTACAGAATTATAAAAATGTCTCAAGCTCTTTGGATTTTTACAGGTCAGAACAGGGGTTAAATAGCCAACACCCCTAAACCAAGACTTTAAAGGAGTAATATTGAAGGATTTGTGGCTAGGAGGTTGTAGATTGGGGAATGTGGATGGATAGACTATTTGAAAGGGCTCAAGAATACACACCTGAATCCTCAGTAAAATCCTCTGCAGAAAAGTCTTTTAATCATTCTTCTCAGTCTCCTTTGCTGGTTCCTCCTCCTCTTCTCAAACTCTTTGAGTTGGAAAGTCTCAGATCTCAACCTAGGGCCTCTTCTCTTTATCTATACTTATCCTTTCAGTAATGTTATCTAATCTCGTGGCTTTAAAGACTGCCTATAAAGAGTGTGCAAAACATTTATCTCTAGCTATCTCCAGACTCATATATTCAACTATGCCTGACATTTGAATACCTGAATATCTCCAAATTAACAAATCCAAAACTAGTCTTCCCCCTAAAACCTGTTCTTCCTTCTCTCAAAGTAGCCTTTCCCATCTCATTTGATGCCAACTGGGATGGGTGCATGAAGGGTCTCTTCAAAGAAGCTGATAGTTAACAAGTATTTTTAACTGAAGTAACTGGAATTCATTCACTCTGGCAATTGTATCTGAGAAAACTATCCATTAGTTCCTGCTACCTAGGTCCCTGCAGAAGTTAGAGATTTTGCCCTTTCTAAAATCTAATTCATCACCTTTTCATTCGATTCTGAAATTTTTCACTTTTCCTCAAATTAGCTAAGGTCCATTTCTGATGCTTGAAACTAAAACCCCTTACTCTGGATAACCACCAGCTCTCAACTGGCTGACTCGGCTTTACCTCCACAGCTTCCAATTTGCCACCAAACCCTGGCCCCTATTCTCCTTTCCACTGATAGTTAGGATGAAAATACAAAATTTTCCTATTTTCAATTATAACAGCCTCTAATCACACATGCCCAGATCTGTTTTGTCTGATATCTGAGAAACTAAGAATTAAAATTCTTTCACCAAAGTATTTGTTCCCAAACTGGTTATTGTCTAGCTATTCATGGAAAACACAAGTAAGAAATCTCTCACAGGATTCTCCCTGCAGCTCATTTAAAATAGTCCCTTACTACAAATTCTGATAACCCCTTCTTCTGATCCCACACACTCTCTGTTATAACAGCTAACTTCAATCAAATAATTAATTATTCCTGCCTTCATGAAAGGAAAGGACCATGTCTCTTTGTCTCTGTATCCCCATGTGAGGCAAACTTAATTTTTTTTTTTTCGCCATCCTTCTGAGTCCTTTATTTGAATTTGGACAGGTGAGCATTTCTTTTTTTTTTTTTTTTAATTTCTTTATTGATTAAGGTGTCAGAGGCAAACTTAATTTTATCAGAAAGTAATCTAGGAAATGCTTCACATCCTATCTAATAAAAGAGTAATATGCAAATTGACTGTCACTCCAACACACAAGATGGCTGCCCCAGTGTGGTCAAAGATGGCTGCCCCCATGTAGACACAAGATGGCCAGTAGGGGAGGACAGTTGGGAGGGAGCAGGCCTGCAGGGGAGGGCAATTAGGGGTGACCAGGCCAGCAGAGGAGGGAAGTTGGGGGCAATCAGGCTGGCAGGGGAGCAGTTAGGTATCAATCTGGTTGGCAGGGGAGTGGTTAGGGGGTGATCAGGCAGAAGCAGTTAGGGGCAATCAGGAAGGCAGGCAGGTGATCATTTGGGAGCCAGCAGTCCTGGATTGTGAAAGGGATCCCAGATTGGAGAGGGTGCAGGCTGGGCTGAGGGACATGCACCCCCCCACCACCACCATGCATGAATTTCGTGCACCGGGCCTCTAGTTTGAAAATAATCACCATACTTCATATTAAATACACTCTGAGTTTACTCTACAATGTTGATTATTCACTACTAATGTATATGAGTGTCAACTATTGTTAAGCCTTTCTGATCATATTTAAAAATCAAGAGGGAATTATGCAAGGGCTTACCAAGTACTTTTTTATTATCTTGATATTTCTAATTAATTCATGACTCAGCCTAGGTCAAATTTTGTGCACAACTCAAAAACATAAATGCTAAATCACTCACATTAGCCTTCCCATCTCATTCTTTCTTTAGTACATATCTTAAGTTTACACTTGGGAGTTGGGAATTATATGGATAAACAGAATGATCTAAAAGATCTTTTAAATTCCCATCTAATTTACGTTCCTACCCTCCAGTTCAACCTTAAAATGGCTGATCAACAGGTTGAACATGTGTATCAACAAACACCACATATAGAATTCTCAAAGATCAACATGATGTGGTTTTCCCCAAACAATATAACTTTATATAAGAGAGCTTCAGAAATGCATAGACAAGCACCACCTAGTGGCAAAGCGAATTACTCCAGATAAACAGTTACCATTGACAGTAGTACATCTAAATAAATTTACCTACCGAAATCTAAATCAGGGACAGTTATTCAGGATGCAATTTTGTTTAAATGTTTAATAACCATTTGGATACTAAATCAAGAGTAATACCAGTTTTAAGATAAATATTAAGACTACATGGCCATTAGGACAGTTCAAGTTCAGCTGTTTTAACGTTCTTAATTGAATCTCTTAAAATTAAAATGGAAGGAAGTGAACAAATGCTTATATTGAGCATTCACTCTACCATGTGTTGGGCATCCACATGTGTTACATCTCATTTAAACCCACAACATCCAAGTAAGAAAATTACTAGAATCACCATGGTACAAATGAGGAAACTTCAGATATTAAATAACTTTTCTAAATCATACAAGCATTAAGTGATGAAGTCACCTCCTCATCTACTGCTCATCTAACTGTTCCTGGGTCCTTGGGGAAAATAAAGCAATACAATAAGTGAAGTGTATACAGACCAACTAACCACTTAGTTTGGGCCATATACAACTGACTCTAAACATAGTGAAGTGTAGTAGAAAAGATCATGGACTTTGGTATCAGGCCTAAATTCAAAGTAGTGCTAGCAAATTAACATTAACTTGGTTTTAGCAGAGCACAGCATTGGAGATGGAGACACAAAGGTGTGCATGCAAAAAATATCAGCTTCTCACAGAACCCACAGTCCTGCCCCTGGATAATTTTCAGTTCTAATGGAGAAGATGACAGACAAGGAGGTCCTTTTGGCACACTGAGAGAGGCCACTTAATCCATAACCTCAGCAAAAAAGGATTTTTAATTACGTCAAGATTGTTACCTTCACAAGAGAGGCTTTTATAAATTACTAGAGGCCTGGTACACAAAATTCATGCACATGGGGGGAGGGTCCCCTCAGCCTGGCCTGTGCCCTCTTGCAGTCCGGGAGCCCTGGGGGGATGTCTGACTGACGGCTTAGTGGGCCTAAGCCGTCAGTCGGAGATCCTTAGCATTGCCACGGAGATGGGAGAGGGTCCCACCACTGCCGTCGTGCTCGCCAGCCATGAGCCCGGCTTCTGGCTGAGCAGTGCTCCCCCTGTGGGAGCACACTGACCACCAGGGGACAGCTCCTGCATTGAGTGTCTGCCCCCTGGTGGTCAGCACGCATCATAGTGACTGGTCATTCCACCATTCGGTTATTTGCATATTAGCCTTTTATTATGTAGGATACGCTGTAGATGAGGCCCCCTAGAACCATAAGAAATGCAAAAAATTCACTGTTAACTCATTCTCAAATTGCCCCCACTTAAAATCAAATTGCCCCTGCTATGGGGCATGTGCTGCACCTTGGGAACCACTGGGCTTAACACTCTTCCTCTCTGAGCTTCATTTCTGAATACATATGCATATCCCATGGGAACTGTAATCTCTTCTCCGCCTACCTCACTGGGTTGTCATGAGGAAGTTCTGAGCTAATAAACCTAGAAATGTTTCATCAAGTGATGTCTGAACGGGAAGGGACTGTTATTTTTAAGCCCATGGGTACCCTAGCAGGTGGCAGGTGCTGATTAGGGGAGGAGGGCATGATTGTTTCCTGGGACTGTAGCTATGGAAGCTTTGCAGAGGGTTCCACAGGCCTCGGAGGGGCGGGCTCTGGCCAGCAGCCCTGTAGCGGTGGTCGTCCCTGGAGGCGCTGGTGGGGAGCAGGGCGTGAGGGGGGCACTAGGGGGGCAGTGAGGCCGAAGGGGGAGTAACTGTCAAAACTTCCCGTTTGGCGCCATTCTTTAAATTGTATGTGGCTGTTTCGCAGCTGTACCTGCTTAGGGTGGGGCTCCAATCTCCTGGTGTGGGGTGGGGGCCGGGCCAGGGCGGAGCCAGGCAGGCTAGGAGGGCGGGTTTAGCTGCGCCCCCAATGAGGTTCAGCGCACTTCTGCTGCTGTAGGAGGGAAGGGTCTGACCCTGGGAGGCTGCTCAGGCCTGCCTCCACCCAGGTCTGGAGTTGTAGGGAGGAAAGGTGTGCCCGGCCTCAGTGGAGGGGGCCTGGCAGTGGTGGGCCACAGGCCCCGGGTGCCTCGGGGGTGCTGAACAGTGGTTGCCGACATGCTATTGTTGTGGGCGCCCATGGCGGGGGTGGCGGGGGAAGAAATCTGGAGTCGGAGGTGCAGGCTGCAGCTACCCCTGAGGCTGGGTCTTCTCTCCATCCAGTAAGCCTCCCTGTCCCCTGGGGGTGCAGGGGCTGGGGTAGGGTGTCTGTCCATCCCCCCAGGGGTACGGGGGCTAGGGTAGGGTGTCCGTGCAGGGGAATTGAAAGAGCTCCGGTGGCTGCTTCCTCTTCCTTCTTTGCAGTCTGGGCTCCTGTCAGGCACTCTCCTCAGACCCCCAGGAACTTGGCTCCAGCTGCCCGCCCCCTGCTGCACGTGCATCCTCCTGCTGGTCTGTCAATATGCAAACTGGTCGTTACTTGGACACCATCACGGACAATTAGCATATTACCTCTTTATATGTATAGACTAGAAGCCCGATTCATGAAATCCGTGCACGCCGGGGGTCTCTCAGCCCGGCCTGCACCCCCTCACAGTCTGGGAGCCCTTGGGGGATGTCCAACTGATGGCTTAGGCCCGTTCCCTGTGGGGAAACGGGCCTAAGCCATCAGTTGGACATCCTTAGCACTGCCGCGGAGGCGGGAGATGCTCCCACCACTGCCGCTGCGCTCGGCAGCTGTAAGCCCGGCTTCTGGCTCCCCTCTGTGGGAGCGCACTGACCACCAGTGGGCAGCTCCTACATTGAGCATCGGCCCCTGGTGGTCAGTGAGCATCATAGCAACTGGTCATTCTGCCATTTGGTCAATTTGCATATTAGCCTCTTATTATATAGGATTCCTCCCAACTTTCAAAAATTTCCCCTCTACCCCTCTTCCTCCTGTTGCAAGAGCTCACTTGCTCCCAGTCCCTCCCCCTCCTTCTCTCTCTCTCTCTTCCTCTCTCTTCCTCTCTCTCTCTCTCTCTCTCTCTCACACACACACACACACACACACACACACACACACACACACACACACCTGAGATGAATACATGCAAACTGGAGCTTCATGGACTTTACTTCACTAACTACTTTAAACTTCTGCTTTCCAGTAGACATGCCCTTTACAATAAGGCTCAATTCTTCAAGTCCTTACATCTTCACAAATTTAGATCAATTCCATTTTAAGAATTGAAGGATATAACAAATAGATGATGGCAAAACTTAATCCAAAAGGACAAGACTTTAGAGACAGGTCTATTGAAATCCCAATTCTCACCCCAGCCAGTGTGTAACAGTGGATAGTCTGTTGGCCTGCGGACTGAAGGGTCCCGGGTTTGATTCCGATCAAGGGCACATGCCCAGGTTGCAGGCTCAATCCCCAGTAGGGGGCATGCAGGAGGCAGCCGATCAATTATTCTCTCTCATCATTGGTATTTCTATCCCCCTCTCCCTTCCTCTCTGAAATCAATAAAAATATTGGGGGGGAAAAAGAAATTCCAGTTCTCCAGTAACTGATTAATACACTTGCCAGATAGGAGGGGGTTTGGTGTTTAGGTGACAAAGATAAAAGGAATTAAGAAATATAAATAGCCGAAACCGGTTTGGCTCAGTGGATAGAGCGTCGGCCTGCGGACTCAAGGGTCCCAGGTTCAATTCCGGTCAAGGGCATGTACCTTGGTTGCGGGCACATCCCCAATAGGGGGTGTGCAAGAGGCAGCTGATCGATGTTTCTCTCTCATCGATGTTTCTAACTCTCTATTCCTCTCTCTTCCTCTCTGTAAAAAATCAATAAAATATATTTTAAAAAAAAAGAAATATAAATAGCCAGTTATAAAAATACTCATGAGATGTAAAGTACAGAATACAAAATATAGTCAATCCTATATAATAAAAGGCTAAATATGCAAATCAATCTAATGGTAGAATGAACAGTCGCTATGACGTGCACTGACCACTGGGGGACAGACACGCAATGCAAGAGCTGCCCCTGGTAGTCAGTGTGCTCCCACAGGGGGAGCACCGCTCAGCCAGAAGCCGGGCTCACGGCTAGCAAGCACAGCGGCGGTGGTGGGAGCTTCTCCTGCCTCTGCGGCAGCCCTAAGAACATCCTCCGAGGGCTCCCGGACTGCAAGAGGGTGCAGACTAGGCTGAGGGACACACACTGCCTGCCCACCCTCCCGAGTGCACAAATCTCATACACCGGGCCTCTAGAAATATTATAATAAGTCAGATGGGTACAAAACTTATCAGGATGATCACTTTGTGAGCTATATAAATGTCTAATCATTACATGGTACACCTGAAACTAATCTATACTAATAAAAGGGTAATATGCTAATTAGACTGGACATCTTCCGGACAAAGCCACGGTGGCGGGGGCCAAGGCAGAGGCAGTTAGGGGCAATCAAACCAGCAGGGGAGGGCAGTTAGGGGTAATCAGGCCAGCAGAGGAGGGCAGTTAGGGGGTGATCAGGCTGGCAGGCAGAGGGGGTAGGGGCAATCAGGCAGGCAGGCAGGCGAGCGGTTAGGAGCCAGTGGTCCCAGATTGCGAAAGGGCTGTCCCTGTGGGATCACGCCTAAACTGGCAGTTGGACATTCCCTGAGGGGTCCCACATTGGAGAGGCTGCAGGCTGGGCTGAGGGACACACACACCCCTCCCGTGCAAGAATTTCGTGCACTGGGCCTCTATATATTATATGTCAACTAGTAGCCCATTTGCAGGAAGAATCCTGCAAGCGGCTGCCACTGCTGTTGCGGCCTCCGCGCCTGCACCTGTGGGCCTCTGCCGCCCGCCCCGCCCCCCCTGGGCTTTCCCTCTGGCAGCCTCCTTGCTTTCTGCTTTTCCTCCCTCTTCCTTCTAAGTTGTCTTCAGTCTTCACTCCTCCCTCCCTCAGCGTAAGCAAATTAACCGCCATCTTTGTTGGGTAATTTGCATACTCGCCCTGATTGGCTGGTGGGTGTGGCTTGGACTGGTGGGCGTGGCTTGGGTGTAGCGAAGGTGTGGTCAATTTGCATATTACTGTTTTATTAGGTAGGATGGAATTGAAAAATAAATTTTAAAAGTTTTAATTTAACATTCCATAAAATTCAAGAAATAAAAAAATTACTATTAAAATTAAACCTCGCTTTAAATAACTGAATACATTTGAATTTTTTAAAAGAAGGGCCCTGGCTGGTTGCTCAGTAGTTAGAGCATTGGCCTTGGATGGTAGAGTTATGGGTTTGATTCCTGGACAAGGGCACGTACCTCAGTTGCAGGTTCAAACCCCAGCCCCTGCCCTGGGTTCAATCAATGTGTCTCTCTCACATTGATGTTTCTCTCTCTCTCTCTCTCTCTCTCTCTCTCTCTCTCTTTCATCTCCCCTCTCTAAAAATCAATGGAAAAAAATATCCTTACTCCTCCAGTGAGGATTTAAAAAAATGAAAAAAGAGCATTGAAGGCCTGGGGAGGGGCTCAATGGGGGGCAAAAGGAGGAACATATATAATACTTTCAACAATAAAGATAAATTTTTTAAATGATTAGTAAATAAGCCAGTCAGAGAAAGACAAATATCACATGATCTCACTTATATGTGGAATCTAATGAACAAAATAAACTGACAAAATAAAAAATAAAAATAAAAGGAGAACCAATATGGCAGCATAGGTAGCCGCCTGTACTCACCACCTCCCACAACCACACCTTAAAAATATGCTCAAAGTCACTAGTCATCCTAGAGATGCAAATCAAAATGACAATGAGGTACCATCTCACACCTGTCAGAATGTATATCATCAACAAATCAACAAACAACAAGTTCTGGTGAGGATGTGGAGAAAAAGGAACACTGTGCACTGCTGGTGGGAATGCAGACTGGTGCAGCCACTGTGGAAAATAGTATGGAGTTTCCTCAAAAAATTAAAAATTTGACCCAGTAATCCCACTTTAGGAATATATCTCAAGAAATCAGAAACACCAATCAGAAAGGATATATGCACCCCTATGTTCATAGTAGCACAATTTATAATAGCTAGGATTTGGAAATGGCCTAAGTGCCCATCAGTAGATGAGTGGATTAAAAAACTGTGCTACATCTACACAATGGAATACTATCTATATATATAAAACCCTAATATGCAAATAGACCGATCGGCAGAACAACTGAACCACTGAACAACTGGTTGCTATGACATGTGCTGACCACCAGGGGGAGTGAGCGGAACATGGCGGGCTTCGGCAACAGGCACCAGAGCGCCAAATATGGCGGGCATCAGCCCCAGCGGGATGGTGGAGCAGGTGAGCCAGGGTGCCAGGCCAAGGTGGGGTGCCCGTTGCTGTCATCAGGGCATGCCTCTGGTGGTTACTGAAAATTCTTTGCTCCCAGGCACCACGGTCCCACCCGGGGCTTGCACCTGCTGCTGGTGCCAGCCCCACTCACACCCACTGCTGGCACCCAGCACTGGCCCTGATCGCTCGGCACCATCAGCGGGTGCAAGCAGCGGCTGCCAGCCCCGATCACCCCTCGAGGCTTCTCCAACTCCCCGTGCTCCTGAGGGGGCAATTTGGGCCAGCAGCCGCCTCTCGCACCTGACGCCGGTGACGGCCCCACTCACACCCGCTGCTGGCACCAGAGCCGCCGCTTGCACCTGCTACCAGCGCCCAGCACCGGTCCCGATCACTTGGCGCCATCAGCGGGTGCAAGTGGCAGCTGCCAGCCCCAATCGCCCCTGAGGGCTTCTCCACCTCCCCCTGCTCCTGAGGGGCAATCGGGGCAGCTGCTGCCACTTGCACCCACTGACACCGCTGACCCCACTCGCACCCGCTGCCAGCGCCAGCCCCAATTGCTCCGTGCCATCAGCAGGTGCAAGCAGGGCCAGCACTGTCAGCGCATGGGAGCGGCAGTGGTGGGAGTGGAGCTGCCGCAGAGAGGGGACCAGGGGGCCACGGTGGGAGGGGCCAGGCCAGGGCACAGAGGATGGGCCAAGATCCGCCCCCGTACCCACCGCAGCCTCGCGGCCCACAGTTCCTTTCAAGGTGCACAAATTCATGCACTGGGCCCCTAGTGCTGCTATAAAAAAGAAGGAACTCTTATCATTTGCAACAGCATGGATGGACCTGGAGAGTATTATGCTAAGTGAAATAAACCAGTCAGAGACAGATAAATATCACATGATCTCATGCATATGTGGGATATAATGAACATAAACTGATGAACAAAAATAGAACCAGAGACATAGAAGCATCGAACAGACTGTCCAACCTATGAGGGAAGGCGGTGGGGGAATGGGGGAGAAGGGAGGAGGTAAAAGACCTGTATGCAGGCATATGAGCATAACCAATGGACACAGACAGTAGGGGGGTGAAGGCATGTGTTGGGGGGTGGGAGCAGCCAAGGGAGGTCAATGGGGGGAAAAGGAGACTCAAGTGATACTTTAAACCATAAAGAATTTAAACTTAAAAAAAAGAGAAAGAAATCAGAAACACCAATCAGAAAGGATACATGCACCCTTATGTCCATAGCAGCACAATTTACAATAGCTAAGATTTGGAAACACCCATCAGCAGATGAGTGGATTAAAAAACTGTGGTACATCTACACAATGGAATACTACACTGCTGTAAAAAAAGAAAGAACTCTTACCATTCACAACAGCATGGATGGACATGGAGAGCATTATGCTAAGAGAAATAAACCAGTCAGAAAAAAATAAATATCACAAGATTTCAATAATTGGTGGAATATAATGAACAACATAAACTGATGAACAATGAGGTACCATCTCACACCTGTCAGAATGGCTATCATCAACAAATCAACAAACAACAAGTGTTGGCGAGGATGCGGAGAAAAAGGAACCCTCGTGCACTGCTGGTGGGAATACAGACTGGTGCAGCCACTGTGGAGAACAGTATGGAGTTTCCTCAAAAAACTGAAAATGGAACTCCCATTTGACCCAGTAATCCCACTCCTGGGAATATATCCGAAGAAACTAGAAACACCAATCAGAAAGGATATATGCACCACTATGTTCATAGCAGCACAATTTACAATAGCTAAGATTTGGAAACAGCCTAGGTGCCCATCAGCAGATGACTGGATCGGAAAACTGTGGTACATCTACACAATGGAATACTATGCTGCCATAAAAAAGAAGGAATTCTCATCATTTGCAGCAACCTGGATGGAATTGGAGAACATTATGCTAAGTGAAATAAGCCAGTCAATGAAAGAAAAATACCACATGATCTCACTCATTTAGGGATAGTAAAGAACATTATAAAGTGGTGAACAAAAAGATAGATACAGAGACAGTAAAGCATCAAACAGACTTTCAAATTACAGGGGGAAAGTTTGGGAAAGGTGGGGGAGTTATGAAATCAAACGAAGGACTTGTGTGCATGCATATAAGCATAAACAATGGACGCAAAACTCTGGGGGGGGAGGGCATGTGTGGGTGTGGGGTGGGGGGTAATAGTAAGATATGTACACATATAATACCTCAATAAAAATATTAAAAAAAAAAAAAAAAAAAAACTGATGAACAAAAATGGAGCCAGAGGAAAAAAATATTTTAGAATATAATAGAAGTAACCCTGTTATTTGCAGACTTTCAATATTTCCTACAACTTTTGTGATATTATACTATGTTAGTACAGTTTTGGTAATGTTATTATATTTAAAATCTTTTTTCCTTGAAATATTAGTGTTTATTGCATGTAAATGGCTTTTTATCTACAATCTGGTAATATTTATTTTGTATATGGTAAAAAAATTTTTAATCAATAAGAATTATAATTCCTTTGTTTTTAAAAAACTATCAGATATTGTTACATTACTTTCTGTAGGCAAGCAATCCTATGTAATAGAAGGCTAATATGCAAATTGTCCCCTCGGGAGTTTGACTGACCGGGAGTTTGACCACTCGCTATGATGTGCGCTGACCACCAGGGGGCAGGGCAGCGCGGAATGAAAGAAGGCCCCAGCCAGCAGCCGGCAGCCAGAAGGAAGGCACCTAATCACCAGCCAGGCCTAGGGACCCTACCTGTGCACAAATTTCATGCACCGGGCTTCTAGTGAAAAATAACTATTCATGCAAAATTCAAGCATTTTTAGGAATACTTTTATAGTCAAAACTAATTAATGTCTGCATCTTTGCTCAAACATAACTGATATTATGTTGTTATTTCTTCTGTATCTCCCTCCAAGAAAATTATTGTTCAAATAATGGGGGGGCGGTTTATTCTTAGAATGGTCTTCTCCAACTGATTGGATTTGCTATTAGATTTCTTTGTTGTTGTTGATATATTTTTTATTGATTTCAGAGAGAGGAAGGGAGAGAGAAAGATAGAAACATCAATGATGAGAAGCATGCCCCGCCCCCACACCCACCAGTGATTGAGCCTGCAACCCAAGCATGTGCCCTGACCAGGAATCGAACCATGTCCTCCTGGTTCATTGGTCGGTACTCAACCACTGAGGCGTATTGGCCAGGCTGCTATTAGATTTTTTTGTATTACAATTGCAGACTTACCGAATGATAATACATATATACAATTTCCAGTTTAGAGAAAAAACAATTGAGAAGCAAGTTTCTAATATTTAAAAACTATCATTTAGCTTCTCATACTTCATCTCTCAAATGTAAATGTAACAATTTAAAGCTCTCTCTTTGCTAAAAGAGGCAAATAAGTTTAGAAAAATATTTTCTCTTTAACCCATAATTTCAAGTACTGTGAGCCTGAACTGAGAAAAGTATAATTGGTTGTGCTTTATTTTAAATAAAATATATCAATAAGGAAGTAAGTACCCTCCCCCTCCAACAGAGTCCTAGGAAAAAGTACAAACCAGATCATAGCAGGTCTTACATCGTGACATTACAGAAATCTACTAGTAAATATATGTCACAGAAAGAAAACCAATGGAGTCAAATGGGTATAATAAATTGAGAAACAACTGAAGAGCATTACTTTATTAGTTCTATTAATAATGCTCAATAAACAGTACCTATCAAATAAATGAAAAAGATCATTTGTAAAAAAAGTAAATTTCATTCTCTTATTCCCAAGAAGAAAGTAGAAACTGGAAAAACTTAACAGAGGGAAGAACTGTAAGCATTCTATTAGCTACTGCTAATCAAATAACAGTTTAGAGTGTTACTACAACTGACTTCAAAACCACAAACACTGTCCAACTCTAGATCACACATAAATTCAAACTGCTTATTTTTAAAAGCCACTTCTTTTTTAAAGACTATTTTATGCCTGAGAATGTTTCAAGTGATTGTGCTATTTTACATTGTAAAGCTTTTTTATTTTAAATAAATAAGACTCCCTTCCTCACTCACCTAAGAGATTTCTTTAAAATCCTCTACAGGCTTGCTCAAAATTTCATAAAGACTGACACTTAACCAAAATTCTGTACTTAGGTTGGAGGTCAACTTAAGAAACAAAGAGTATGCTTATAACGAATATACTTTCAGTTTCCTAAAATTCAGAGGGGAATAAAATGCTCTCTCAGATAAATGCTGCCTTATTTTGCTGAGATATTTAGTAATTACAATTAAGCAGTGACTCCTCTGGCCACAGACACAGCTAATATGAAAAACTGCTAGAACTAACTGGGCCTGTCAGTTTCTAATTTTAGCACAGTTGGTAGTGCAGAAATGCCTGCTATATTTGAAGGATTGGTAACAGTAACACATGGGCAACTGTCCTGCTCCACTGTAATATCAAAAATGAATTTCATTACATAATCTCTCTCTTCCAGGAAACTCAAAACCCTTTATAGCTATCTTTACAATGACATCTCAAATAGAATAAGGATGTTGGGAGACAGTCTTTCATATTTACGACAAACAAATGGTCAGTAATATGGTTACAAACAATCCATTATCCTGTCCAATGCATTTTTATATATATATTCTTTAGGAAGACTATCCAGGATAAATGAGATCCCACTATGTATTTTAACCCGTCATTTCACGGTGGCAGACAAAGCCCTTCAAATACAAACTTCTACAGAAACAAGCTATTACAGTGTCTTGGATTTAAATAGTAGTTTACAGTCTACAAAGAACTGTCTGATTCACTTTACCATCTCCTATGAAGTCGCATTCCAGTGAAGGGAGCCACTATTCACCAAGCTGGAAAGCCAAAGGCAACTATCTCTACCACACAAATATTCACAGAATGCCCAGGGTGGTGGCTATTGCAGTTTAAGAAGCATGAACACGCCTCAAGTAGTATTTGTCCAGTTGTACACTTTATATCAATCCCATTCCAGTCCCACATCTAGACAATCACTAAGCTGCCCTGACCCACCTGACCAGTCACCCGTATACCATACCATCCCTTCTTCTGCACAGTATTTTCCTGCTCTGAATTTCTCCTTTGAATACACAGAAACACTATTTTCCTTCCCTAGTCTTCAATCTCTTGCCCAGCTACCTCAGAAGTATCCTTTTAGCTCTTTGAGTTTCAGCTGTGAACCAAATAGTAAGGCCAGCCCTGAGAGCTGAGCGGTAACAATAACCCTCTGAATCCAGGGAAAGAAAACCCTTAGGTGGTGAAGTAAAATAGGACCACCAGTGCTATCAATCTTGGAAAGCCTTAAAAACACCAGAAGTAATCCATGCATCCCTCTTTTCATTTATCATCACTGAGCAATGAACATATGATAGAAATACAAGAAATGAAAAGTCACAATGCCCACTCTCAAGATCTTCCGGGTATACTAAGGAAATAGTCTCCCAAAAATCTCCACCAAGTTCTCATTCTCATTCATAAATTAAGCTGCTTTCCCATTAAAATACATGTTTTAATGTGATCGCTTGTACTGCTTCACTTAATAGGACAACTAGTATTATAACAGTACTAGTTTCGCTTTGAACAATTTTCATTCCATGGGTACAAAGGAATCTTACCTTATAATAGACAAATATGCAAATTGACCGCACCTTCGCTATGCCCAAGCCACGCCCACCAACCAAGCCATGCCCATCAACCACGCCCACCAGGAAACCGTTGCAGGGACGCTGGGGCCGGTGGCTTACCGGGCCTTGGGCGCCAGCCGGGTGCCTGCTCCGATCACAGGGACCCGGCTGGGGTGCGGTGCGGCGGAGCCCAAGGACCGGAAAGCCGCCCGGGGCTTTCCGGGCCTTGGGCGCCAGCCGGGTGCCTGCGATCGGAGCAGGGACCCGGCTGGGGTGCGGTGCGGCGGAGCCCAAGGACCGGAAAGCCGCCCGGGGCTTTCCGGGCCTTGGGCGCCAGCCGGGTGCCTGCGATCGGAGCAGGGACCCGGCTGGGGTGCGGTGCGGCGGAGCCCATGGACCGGAAAGCCGCCCGGGGCTTTCCGGGCCTTGGGCGCCAGCCGGGTGCCTGCGATCGGAGCAAGGACCCAGCTGGGGTGCGGCGGAGCCCATGGACCGGAAAGCCGCCCGGGGCTTTCCGGGCCTTGGGCGCCAGCCGGGTGCCTGCGATCGGAGCAGGGACCCGGCTGGGGTGCGGTGCAGCGGAGCCCATGGACCTGAAAGCCGCCCGGGGCTTTCCAGGCCTTGGGCGCCAGCCGGGTGCCTGCGATTGGAGCAGGGACCCAGCTGGGGTGCGGCGGAGCCCATGGACCGGGAAGCCTTGGGCGCCAGCCGGGTGCCTGCTCTGATGGCAGGAGCGAGCCGACCTGGGGGTCTGCTCCTGCAATCGGGTCGCAGGGACGCTGGGTGAAGCTGAGCCCAAGGCCAGCGCCCAGGGCCAAGCTGGGACCCTGAAAAAAGGTAGAAGGCGGTGGCCACAGCCAAGGCCTGGGTCCCTGGTGCCGGCAGAAAACTGGTGCAGGCAGCCAGGTGAAGGAAAGTCTATTGCACGAAACTTCGTGCAAACGGGCTACTAGTCTATATAATAAAAGCATAAGCGACCATTACAGCAGAATGACCAGAACGACCGGTCACTATGATGCGCACTGACCACCAGGGGGCAAACGCTCAATGCAGGAACTGCTCCCTGGTGGTCTGTGTGTTCCCACAGTGGGAGCGCCACTCAGCCAGAAGCTGGGCTCATGGCTGGCCTCTCCCGCCTCCACAGCAGCACTAAGGAGCAGCGAGCTTGAGTGGTAAGGAGCAGCGAGCAGGAGGGCGGTAAGGAGCGAGAGGTCCCAAACTGGGAGAGGGCACAGGCCAGACTGAGGGACACCCCCCCTTTCCATCCCCAGTGCACGAATTTCGTGCACCAGGCTTCTAGTCAGCTATATAATTGTTTATATGGGATATAAACAGACTTTTGGGAGGCTAACAAAAAGCAGGCAGCACAGTGCCTGGCTCATGTAAGAATTCAATAAATGTAGATTCTTCATTCCTTCCTAGTTTCAATCTACAGATTTACACTGGATCTCTTTATTTTTTTTAATATATTTTTATTGGAAAAAATGGCGATGGAATAGAGTCGGGTTTGGAGTCTGGTCCTGGGGCGGAGAGTAGGAGAAGCAGAGGGTCGCAGAGGAAGTGTATGTGGGCAAGCCAAGGGACAGCTGGACTCCAGGAGAAGGTGGGGGAGTGCTGGGCAGTGTTCCTCTGACCGCGCAGCACCCACAGGGGCTGGGTCCCCTCCCGGAGCTGCGGGCTCACCGGGTGCCTCGCCATCTTGCAAGGAAAGGAGGATTTTATTGGAAACCTGACTTTCCGCGACAACTGCAAACACTGAACTGCTGCGAGCACCAGACCACCGGTCCCCTATCTGCGCAAACATTCGGATTCAAAGGAACTCTTCACTGCACCACGGAAAGGTCAGATTTCACCTGAAATAAGGTGTGGTTTCTAATCCCCGTGGTGGGTGAGGGAAGCGCGGCAGCCGCAGGACCGGCAGGAACCGGGAGGTCTGTGCCTAGAAAAATCAGCGGCAGTTGGAACTGCCGTGATCCGTGAATGTGGAGGGGGGTCTTCTGAGCTGCTAACAGAAGTGACCTCTTGAAAGCAACTCATTTTAATCTGACGTAGAGGGTCAGACTAAGAATTTTCAAAGGAGTGCAGTATCCTTAGTCTGGTGCACAGACCCACTGTCCGCACACTTGGGCTCTTTCCGACTCTGATTGCTAAGCCCAATACATAGAAAAACCCAGGTGGAAAGGCCCTGAAAGACTGCAGGGGGAAGTTGTTTTTTCGGAACCTGGGGAGCAGAGCTGGGTGTGACCATCAGAGAGGCAGCTCTGAGGCGCACACCTCCACAAACCGGTAGTGAGTGCCATAGAGGGGGAAAAAAAAAAAAAAAAGCTAGAGAGGCCCGGAAGTCAATTCAGAAACACTGCCACCCAGGGGCTGAAACGCTAATTGTCTCTGGTGTAATCAAAAATAAATATGAGAAATTAAGACACGGCCGGCTTAAAAAGCAGGACTGGCTTCCAACACTGAGGAGCCCTGGAATGAAGCTGAACTGAAATACCGCCCAGACTGGGAAACAGGCGTACCAAACAGAATAATAGAGGAAGTGAATGACAGCCGCTACTGCACATCTTAGTCTTCCTATTTTTTAATTTTAAATTCTTTTTTCAATTTTTTTAATTTTTTATTCTCATTTTTTTTATTTTCATTTTTTGCATCTTTTACTTAAGAAACTAAATTTTTTTCTTTTTCCTCACTCGATTTTCACCTTTTTAATTATTACATTTTTATTTTCAATCAGCATTATTATTACTATTATTTTACTTTTTTTTTTTTAATGTCAGTTGATTTTCTCTTTCTTTTATTTTTGGATTAGTGTCCTACATTCGATTTGCATCTTTCCCTTACAATCGTTTTACCCTATCTCAAAGCTAACATTATGCCATCACTCTCCTCCTAACCTTTCCCCTTTTGGTCTCCTGTTTATCTTAACCCTTTCTGGCTTTAGATTTTCCCTACTTTTTCAGTTTACTCTCTGCTAAAACTTCACCCTACTTATATATCTAATTCCCAACCCCCTGCTCCAAATCCATACAAACCTCTCTCTACACTACCTTAAAAAAATTATTTTTCTCTCTGGCCTTTTGTTGTTGTTTGCTTGAATGTTGATTAGATTGAATTTTTATGCTTTTTTATGAGATTGTTTTGATTATTCTTTTTGTTGGTTTGGTTGGTTCTTTTGTTTGCCTTGTTTTTGTTTGTTTTTTACTTTTGTTTTCCCTTGCCTCACTTGATATTAGCTGCTGTTGCAGTTTGTATTAATCTCCAGGCTCGTGTTGCTGGAATTTGCTGGGAATAGTGGTTGTTCTAGTGGAGTTTACTCCCCATTTATATAGTTTGTTCCCCTTTTCTCTCTTAGTATCGTTCTTGTCTCTCTTACTTTTTTTTATTTTCTTTTTCTTTTCTTTTTTTTTTTCTTTCTTTCTGCTCTTTTCCCAAGTTCAGATTCACACTCTTTATTTTTTTGTTGTTGTTCTTTCTTTTTACTCTCCCTTTTCCACTCCTATTCCCTAATTTGTCTTTCTCTGGTGGTTACCTTTATTGGAAGTTATTAATATCGTGAATACAATTCTGTTCAGTGCCTTGTCTGTTGTGCCTGGTTGTGTTGTATTTTGTACCTTTAAATCAACGCCGGAGAGACAGATCTATATAACCAGACATCCAGAGAAGAGAGACCATGAGGAGACAAAGAAATAGCCCCCACAGGAAAGAAAAGCAGGCATCACCAGAAAAGGAAGTAAACGATTTAGAGGCAAACAACCTATCAGAGAAAGAATTCAGAGAAATGGTCATAAAGTGGCTGAAAAGGATGGAAGACAAATTCGACAATATGAGTAAGAACCAAGAAGAAATGAAGAAGAACCAAGAAGAAATGAAAAATGACATCGTTGCTGTAAAGAACTCAATAGAAAGCATCAAGAGTAGACTAGACGAAGCAGAGGACCACATAAGTGAGCTAGAAGACAAGATGGAAAAAAATACCCAATTACAACAGCTTCTAGAAACAAAAATTAGAAAGACTGAGGAGAGCCTAAGGGAACTTCGGGACAACACAAAACAAAACAACATCAGGATAATAGGGGTGCCAGAAGGAAAGAAAACTGAGCAAGGAATAGAAAACCTGTTTGAAGAAATAATAACAGAAAACTTCCCTGATATAGGGAAGAAAAAACCCACACAAATCCAAGAAGCTCACAGAGTTCCAAGCAAAATGAACCCCAAAAGACCGACTCCAAGGCACATTATAATTAAGTTGGCAAACACCAACGACAAAGTAAGAATCTTAAAAGCGGCCAGAGAGGGGCAGACAGTTACATACAAAGGAACCTCCATCAGACTAGCAACTGATTTCTCAACAGAAACTCATCAGGCCAGAAGGGAATGGAATGAAATATACCAAGTCATGCAAAGGAAGGGTCTAAATCCAAGAATACTGTACCCAGCAAGGCTATCAATCAAAATTGAAGGTGAAATCAGGAGCTTCACAGACAAAAAAGGACTAAGGGAGTTTATCACTACCAAACCAGCAATGAAAGAAATGCTAAAGGGTCTGCTGTAAAAAAAAAGAAAAGAAATAGGAAGCAAAGAAGGAACACAGGGGTATAGAATAAAAATGGCGTCAAATAAGTACCTATCAATAATAACTTTAAATGTAAATGGATTGAATGCCCCAATCAAAAGACACAGGGTAACAGATTGGATAAGAAAACAAAACCCATATATCTGCTGTCTACAGGAAACCCACCTCAAAAAAAAGGACGCATACAGACTGAGAGTAAAGGGCTGGAAAGAGGTTTTCCAGGCGAATGGAAATGAAAAAAAAGCTGGGGTAGCAATACTTATATCTGACAAATTAGATCTCAAAGTGAAGGACATAACTAGAGATAATGCAGGCCACTTCATAATACTAAAGGGAGAAATCCAACAAGAAGAAATAACTCTGGTAAACATATATGCACCCAATACAGGAGCACCAAGATACATTAAAAAACTCCTGGAAGATATCAAAGGAGAGATTGACAGCAATACAATCATAGTAGGAGACTTCAATACCCCACTATCACCATTGGACAAATCCTCTAAACAAAAAATCAGCAAAGAAACATCAATCCTAAATGACTCACTAGAACAGATGGAATTAATCAACATCTTCAGAACATTTCACCCCAAAGCCACAGAATATACATTCTTCTCAAGTGCACATGGGTCATTTTCAAAGATAGACCATATGTTAGGACATAGGCAAAGTCTCTCCAAATTCAAGAAGATAGAAATCATATCTAGTATCTTCTCAGATCACAGTGGCATAAAACTGGAAATCAACTACAATAAAAACAACCCAAAGAAATCAAACACTTGGAGACTAAACAGCATGCTATTAAACCATGACTGGGTTACCAAAGACATCAAGGAAGAAATAAAAACATCATGGCAACAAATGACAATGAAAACACAACAATCCAAAATCTATGGGACACAGCGAAAGCAGTCCTGAGAGGGAAGTTCATAGCTCTACAAGCCTACTGCAAAAAAACAAGAAACAATGGTAATAAATTACCTAACCCAACAACTCAAAGAGTTAGAGAGAGAGCAACAAGATAAGCCCAGTGTAAGCAGAAGGAAAGAAATAATAAAGATCAGAGCGGAGATAAACAACATAGAGACCAAAGAAACAATACAAAAGATCAACAAAACCAAAAGCTGGTTCTTTGAAAGGATAAACAAGATTGATGAACCTCTAGCCAGGCTCACCAAGAAGCAGAGAGAGAGGACCCAAATAAACAAAATCAGAAATGAGAGAGGTGAAATAACAACAGACCCTGCCGAAATACAAAGGATTGTTACAAAATACTACGAACAACTCTATTCCAACAAACTGGACAACCTGGAGGAAATGCACATATTCCTAGAAAAATACAACCTTCCAAAACTCAATCAGGAAGAATCTAAACAGCTCAACATGCCAGTAACTATGGAATAAATTGAAGCAGTCATCAAAAAGCTTCCGGCAAACAAAAGCCTGGGGCCAGACGGCTTCACAGGAGAGTTTTACCAAACTTTCAAGGAAGAACTAAAACCTATCCTCCTCAGACTATTCCAAAAAATTCAAGAGGAAGGAACACTTCCAGGCTCCTTCTATGAAGCCAGCATCACCCTAATACCAAAACCAGATAAAGACAACTCAATGAAAGAGAATTACAGGCCAATATCCCTCATGAACATAGATGCCAAAATACTTAACAAAATTCTAGCAAATCGACTCCAGCAGTACATCAGAAAGATCATACACCATTACCAAGTAGGATTTATCCCAGGAATGCAAGGATGGTACAATATCCGCAAATCAATAAACGTGATACATCACATAAACAAACTGAGAGATAAAAATCACATAATCATATTAATAGATGCAGAAAAAGCATTTGACAAAATCCAACACCCTTTCTTGATAAAAACTCTCAACAAGGTGGGAATAGAAGGGGCATACCTCAACATAATAAAAGCTATATATGATAAACCCACAGCAAACATCATACTCAATGGGCAAAAACTAAAACCATTTCCCCTAAGAACAGGAACAAGACAGGGATGCACACTCTCACCACTCCTGTTTGACATGGTACTGGAAGTATTAGCTATCGCAATTAGGCAAGAAGAAGAAATAAGAGGCATCCAAATTGGAAAAGAAGAAGTGAAGCTGTCCTTATTTGCAGATGACATGATAATGTACATAAAAAACCCAAAAGATTCCATAAAAAACTAATAGACTTAATAAATGAATTCGGCAATGTAGCGGGATACAAAATTAACGCCAAGAAATCTATGGCTTTTCTATACACCAATAATGAACTTACAGAAAGAGAGACTAAAAAAGCAATCCCATTTACCATCGCACCAAAAAAATTAAGATACCTAGGAATAAACTTAACTAAGGAGGTAAAAGACCTATACCCAGAAAACTACAGGACACTGAAAAAAGAGATAGAGGAAGAGGTAAACAGATGGAAGAACATACCATGTTCATGGATTGGTAGAATCAACATCATTAAAATGTCCATACTACCCAAAGCAATCTACAGATTCAATGCACTCCCCATCAAAATACCAACAGCATATTTCACAGTCCTAGAAAGAACTCTCCAAAAATTCATCTGGAATAAAAAAAGACCCCGAATAGCCACAGCAATCCTGAGAAAGAAGAATAAAGTAGGTGGGATCTCAATACCAGATTTCAAGCTGTATTACAAAGCCACTGTTCTCAAAACAGCCTGGTACTGGCACAAGAACAGACATATTGATCAAAGGAACAGAATAGAGAACCCAGATATCGACCCAAACCACTATGCTCAATTAATATTTGACAAAGGAGGCATGAACATACAATGGAATAAAGACAGTCTCTTCAATAAATGGTGTTGGGAAAATTGGACAGATACATGCAAAAAAATGAAACTAGATCACCAACTTACACCATACACAAAAATAAACTCAAAATGGATACAGGACTTAAACATAAGACGGGAAACCATAAAAATACTAGAGGAATTCACAGGCAACAAAATCTCAGACATATGCCAAAAGAACTTCTTCACTGACACTGCCCCTAGGGCAATGGAAGCTAAAGAGAAAATTAACAAATGGGACTACATCAAAATAAAAAGCTTTTTTACAGCAAAAGAAACAATCAACAAAACAACAAGAAAGCCCACTGCATGGGAGAACATATTTGCAAATGCTATCACTGATAAAGGTTTAATCTCCAACATCTACAGGCAGCTTATGCAACTTAATAAAAGGAAGATAGATGATCCAATAAAAAAATGGGCAACAGGCCTAAACAGAATATTTTCAAAAGAAGACAGAAGGAAGGCCAAGAGACACATGAAAACATGTTCAAAGTCACTTATTATCCGAGAGATGCAAATCAAAACAACAATGAGGTATCATCTCACACCTGTCAGAATGGCTATCATCAACAAATCAACAAACGACAAGTGTTGGCGAGGATGCGGAGAAAAAGGAACCCTCGTGCACTGCTGGTGGGAATGCAGACTGGTGCAGCCACTGTGGAGAACAGTATGGAGTTTCCTCAAAAAACTGAAAATGGAACTCCCATTTGACCCAGTAATCCCACTCCTGGGAATATATCCGAAGAAACTAGAAACACCAATCAGAAAGGATATATGCACCACTAAGTTCATAGCAGCACAATTTACAATAGCTAAGATTTGGAAACAGCCTAGGTGCCCATCAGCAGATGACTGGATCAGAAAACTGTGGTACATCTACACAATGGAATACTATGCTGCCATAAAAAAGAAGGAATTCTCATCATTTGCAGCAACCTGGATGGAATTGGAGAACATTATGCTAAGTGAAATAAGCCAGTCAATGAAAGAAAAATACCACATGATCTCACTCATTTATGGATAGTAAAGAACATTGTAAAGTGATGAACAAAAAGATAGATACAGAGACAGTAAAGCATCAAACAGACTTTCAAATTACAGGGGGAAAGTTAGGGAGAGGTGGGGGAGTTATGAAATCAAACGAAGGACTTGTATGCATGCATATAAGCATAAACAATGGACGCAAAACTCTGGGGGGTGAGGGCATGTATGGGTGTGGGGTGGGGGGGTAATGGTAAGATATGTACACATATAATACCTCAATAAAAAAATGTCAGTTAAAAAATATATATATATATATATTTTTATTGATTTCAGAGAGGAAGGGAGAGAGAGAGGAATAGAAACATCAATGATGAGAGAGAATCAGCTGCCTTCTGCACACCCCAAACTGGTGATCAAGCCTACAACCTGGGCATGTGCCCTGAGTGGGAATGGAACCATGACCTCCTGGTTCATAGGTCAACTCTCAACCACTGAGCCACGCCAGCTAGGCTGGATCTTATTTTTAAGATCTAATTTCAACCAGGCATGATTCTTGCTCATAGGAAGCAAAATATACTTGGAAGCATTAGTGAACTTGGCAGTATATTAGGGGATATTAATTGTTCAGCACAGAAAACAAGTACAGAAACTGGGAGGAATACTGACATGAGATTGTGTCTCCCAATAATAATTGACAGGAATGATGGAACTTTAATTTTACAGGTACGTGCTTTTCCAAATGAGTGACTAAACAAACCAGAGGATGAATGAATTAACCAGTGAATGAGAGTCAGTGAAATGGACTAGAACAACCAGGTATGCAATAAGTGGCAATATTACTTCTGAGTCACTACAACCAACTGCCATAGTTTTTCATTCATTCAACAAATACTGAGGATGTGTTAGGCCCAAATACTCATTGTTCAAGATCCTGGGAATACACAATAAGACAAAGCAAGATAAATGAGGTCCTATTCTCAATGAGTTTACTGTCACATGGAACAACTATTATCCAAGCTTACAAAGTCTGATCATCTGACCCCTACAATAAATAAAGAAACAAACAAGAATCATACTAAACCCGTGGTCGGCAAACTGAGGCTCGTGAGCCACATGCAGCTCTTTGGCCCCTTGAGTGTGGCTCTTCCACAAAATACCACGGCCTGGGCGAGTCTATTTTGAAGAAGTGGCGTTAGAAGAAGTTCAAGTTTAAAAAATTTGGCTCTCAAAAGAAATTTCAATCGTTGTACTGTTGATATTTGGCTCTGTTGACTAATGAGTTTGCCGACCACTGTACTAAACCATGCTCAGTGCTAAGCAGAGAATTCAAAGCAGGTGATATTACAATGACTAGATGGTCATTTTAAATTGGATCATGAAGGAAAACCCCTCGAAAGAAGATAATATATTTAAGCAGAGATGTGACTACTAAGAAGACTATCATGCAAAAGTCAAGCAGAAAAACTTTCTGGTGGAGGGAACAGATAGAGTAAAAGCCATAAGGCCAAGCAAATCTGATTAAGAATGAGAGAGAGCCAAAACCGGTTTGGCTCAGTGGATAGAGCATCAGCCTGCAGACTCAAGGGTCCCAGGTTCGATTCCGGTCAAGGGCATGTACCTTGGTTGCGGGCACATCCCCAGTAGGGGGTGTGCAAGAGGCAGCTGATCGATGTTTCTCTCACATTGATGTTTCTAACTCTGTTCCTCTCTCTTCCTCTCTGTAAAAAATCAATAAAATATATTTTAAAAAAAAAAGAATGAGAGAGAAATTACAACATGTCTGGAGGGTAGTGACCTTGATGAAGAATGGTAGAAATTCAGATAGAAGGGATGGAAAGGGGTCGTCAGATCATCAGACTTTGTAAGCCAGGGTAATATACCTGGATTTTATTTTTGAGGTGGAAAGCCACCG
The DNA here is from genome assembly GCF_027574615.1 of Eptesicus fuscus. Classification (NCBI taxonomy): domain Eukaryota; kingdom Metazoa; phylum Chordata; class Mammalia; order Chiroptera; family Vespertilionidae; genus Eptesicus; species Eptesicus fuscus. The sequence goes on from NC_072486.1 coordinate 72,565,290, forward strand.
AAGGAAGCCACATGAAATCTGGAGTTGTCTTCACTAAGAATTAAGAGTCCAAACTGGAAAAAACATATTAAGGCTACGTATTTGCTTGGTTCTATACTCTGTACTCAATGAAATTTATCCCAAGACAATGAAACAGAATCCTATAGCCAGAAAGAACCTTAAGGAATGCAAAGCTAGCATTTTACATGTATGGAAACTGAGTGTCTGAGAAAACAAAAGCATCATTCAGATTGCTTCATTAGTGGCTGAGAAAAACGTCTCCAGAAATAAGAGCAACTAAGATGTCTAGGATATAGCCTCTACTCAAAGCTGACATTAATCAGAAAATTGTCCTTGTATGTGTTTATACACTGGATTACCATGAATTAGACGCACATGACCTATCCGAAAAAATTTTTTAAGTTTTTGTGACAGCTTTAGACCTCCATCTAAAACTGGAAAATCAGATGGTGCGCATCTGAATCAATTCCACTGTTCCTATCCCAACTCACTGGGTACACAGTAACTTGAAGATTCATTTACAGAGTGAATCATAAGAAACTACTATGTACAAGGAATTGTACTGGGAAACGAAGAAGGAGTCTAGTAGAAGCTATGAAGCACATTTACAGAAAGAGAGATACCTACACACCAACACTGACACACACTGCAAGGTAAAAATACTGATACACAGTGCAAGGTAAAAAGAGCCAACATGCCTCTCAGATAATGCACTGTAAAAGTTGGAAGAAATATTTCTTTCAATTGAAACAATCAGAAGCAGCATGCAAGGTAGTCCTTGAAGGATTGGTGGGATTTACAGATGGGAGAAGATTTTAAACAGGCACAGCAGGGGCAAAAGAAGTAGGTAAACTGAAAGCAGGCCTTCCAGATAAGAAGGCCAGTGTTAATTAAATTTCCAGTATGAAAATACTCAAAACTGAGCTGCACCTGAAGTTATGTACCATTTCAGTTCAGTAATGAGAATTTAGCATCTGTATTTATCACCTTAAATCTCACACACACACACACTCACACACACACGTTTTATAATATAAACAACACTAAGTTTAGGTGAGACCATTACATTTGTTTTCCAAAAGCAATGAAATACAATTTCAAAGATCTTTGAAAACTTGCTTTCCAGGAAACAGAGAAAGAATTGAAAAATCACTGTGTGGTACAAAAATGGCAATGCAAACTTTTAAATGCAGCACCTAAAAATCTCAGAACATAAGGTAAATGAGAAAGTGGTATCAACATCACAATATAAGGTAAATTATAGCACTATTTTTAAACTAATCTATTCTACTGTTTTTCTTGAATATATTATATCCTGCATGGCTACTCCTATGTATTACTTTTCTGTCCTTCTGGAAAAGCACTGTTTTAGGATGTTAATTCACTTAAAAAGTGACAAGTAATTATATAATTCAGAGGGTTTTTTAAATCATGTTAAAAGTTCATTGTATTTTCAGTAAATCAAAAAACTATTTTAACACTCTTTTCTCCAACTCAAGGGCAGAGCATCAAAAAAGCAATTATCAAAGCTAACCAGTACATGCTATTCCTAATATGTTTGCTTTCTCCACTTTCCTTCTTCAAAGTCACTTTTCATTGTTAGATTTGGTTGCCTAACTGAAGTTTTCTCTGCGTGGCTAACAAACACCGTGGAATTGTTTGGACTCTGTTCCTACCCTAAAGGGCAGCTCGATGCAATAAAGGGCAAGCAAATCCAGACGGTGGGAGTAGAGGAGAAGGCCAGCATGAAGAGAACCTTGAAGGTATTTTTCATTGGAAAACTACACATGATGGGAGAACTGCAAAGGGAGCGTTGTTCAATAAGGTCCTTTCCTTTACTGTTTTAAATTCCACGATTCCCAGTGCTCTGAATCCGACCTGCACTTTCATATATCCGAGCCTTTGTTTGGGAGGTCATCCTCTGTGTCCCCAACTCACATCCGTGGAATTCTCCTCATCCCCCAAGACTCGGTCCATAAGAAGCCCCCAGGGCCTTGCCCTGCTCCACTTTGCATTATGAGAAGTTGTACCCAGCTGTAAACTCCTTATTTAACCCGAGTTTTACAAACTTGCATAATCTTTCCCATCCTAGCACCTGTCACAGTGTCCTATGCATAGGAGGCATTTAAGAAAATTTTAATGGGTTTAGCATATTTACCACAAGATATGATCAGATGAGGTCAGAAATATTAAAGATGCCATCCGTGATCAAGATATGGAGAAAAACAAGCCATGTAGATATCCAGAACAACCCGAGTCCACGACCCTACAGAGCAGAGCTGGGTCTGTGTCACGGCAGCCCTGGTCAGGGATCTACCTCCCTGCTGCGCTGTCCTCAGCTTTCCTGAGGAAGAAGGCCGCCGCACCACCCACAACGCCCTAGAAGCAGCTCTAGACTCAGCTGCCTCTCCAGGGACACTTGCCTTCACCTCACAGGAAGAGCACCACAGGGCTTAGGAGCAGCAAAATGAGCCCCCTGAGAACCCCTGTAGGTCTCCCCGAAAGAACCAAGTTCCACCAGGGAGGTCCCAATGCCTGCCTCTCCCACTTCTTCCCAGAAACAGCAGGGGTAGCTGCTCAGTGTGCTTCTCCTTTTACCTTCCTTTATGACTAGAATGTGCATACAACCAAACTGAAAATAGACGGCTAGCATCACTGTGGAAAACTGCCTCAGTCTCCCTCTATCATGTAGCTGGTGAGATTCAACCCAGATGGCCTATTCATCGTCATATTTTCTCTTATAAGTTCAAATGAGAAATGAACCTATTCAAATTAACAAAGGTATTTGTGGGAAAAAAAGCTAGATTAAAGTTGCTATGAGAAGACCTAATAATTTCTTCCTTAAAAAAACTATACACATTCCCAACATGTACTTTTTGCTTTTTGCCTGTTCTGCATAAAGTATTGGTATATAGCATTTTATGGGTACATGAACACATATACACACATGGATGATTATTTAATCTACTTTAAGAAAATGTAGCATACAGATGTGTGTTCTGAAATACAAATTTTAAATGAGAAACATTCACATTTTTAAAATCCTACAATGACTCTTTTGGGAGGAAAAATAAATAAAACCCACTTACCAATAAATACAATTCCCTTACTACATATATTCAATGAACTTCTTAAAATTATAGGACTTTGGGACTAGAAGGTATCATTTTTTTTAATATATCTTATTGATTTCTTACAGAGAGGAAGGGAGAGGGATGCAGAGTTAGAAACATAGGCTGCCTCCTACAGGCCCCCTACTGGGGATGTGCCCGCAACCAAGGTACAGGCCCTTGACTGGAATCAAACCTGGGACCCTTCAGTCCGCAGGCCGACGCTCTATCCACTGAGCCATACCGGTCAGGGCTAGAAGGTACCTTAGAGATATATTTACATAAAGCAAGGAAGGCAGTATTGTGACAAGCAGCCACTCTCACAGATGAAAAGCCCGAAAGCCATGGTCCATGGGATGACTGAATCCAAGAACTGAGCAGTGACTATTAAAGTGGTAAGTGAGCCTAACCGGTGTGGCTCAGTGGATAGAGCGTCGGCCTGCAGACTCAAGGGTCCCAGGTTCGATTCTGGTCAAGGGCATGTACCTTGGTTGCAGGCACATCCCCAGTAGGCGGTGTGCACGAGGCAGCTGATCATGTTTCTCTCTCATCGATGTTTCTAACTCTCTGTCCCTCTCCCTTCCTCTCTGTAAAAAATCAATAAAATATTAAATAAATAAATAAATAAATAAATAAATAAATAAATAAGGTGGTAAGTGAGGAGAGGGAGGGGGAAGGGAAAAACAAAAAGGGGTAAGTGACTCCAGGGTGCAGAATCCTATCTGCTCGGCAGGGGTACCTACCCAGGGGACTCGATGAAACCAATGTAAATGTGAACATGAGTTCAGGTTAAGGTGGTGAAGATGTCTGAGGTTTCTACTGAAAAGCACTGTGCCTCCCGGCGCAGTGAGGGAGGACCTCATCCCAAGAGTGCGGACAGCGGTGTCCGCGAGCCAACACCACACAGGAAAGCAAAGGCATCTCCAGACCCGGCCTCCCGGAGCGTCCATCACACACTAGGTAGGAAATATACATATACAGACACAGACACAGACATGGCGTAGACACACATTCAGGACTGTAAGGATTTCCCAAAGTACTGGGAAATTAATTTAAAAAAAAAATGCAAAATATATCTAGTCCCACAACTATTTCCAGACTTCACGAAGGGCTGTCCCCCTCCCCGCAGAATACACTTCACGTTCCTGAACTGTCTCTGGAGGTGGTGTGTTTTCTCCGCGGCTGTTTCTCAGGGGCTCGGTGGGCGAGTTTATTCCGTTCTGATGACGGTGCGACCGCGGGGGACCTCGGGGCCTCACGAGGAGCGGAGCGGAGCGGGCCACTGAGCAGCCGCCTAAACCCTGCGCGCCCGCTCCGTCTCCCTTCGCCACGGCCTTGGGGAGCCCGACACGTCACCCCAACCCGTCACCCCAACCCGTCTCCCCAACCCGGAGCAACACCGGCGGGAATCCCTACGGGTCCCGCTCGGAGCGACGCCCCGCCCACCCCAAACCCCAGGGGCCCGCACTCGGGCGGGTCGGGGCGCGCCTCCGGGACGGCCCCTTTCGGGGGCTTCGCTGACGGGCACCCCGTCAGCACCCCAGGGGGCGCCCGCGGCCGCCGAGCCCCGCCGGCGGGGACCGACGCCTCGCCGACTACCCCTCGCACGTCCAGCACCCGCGGCCGAGAGGGGTGAGGAAGGACGCGGTCCCGGTCGGGGTCCCTCGGGGGTCACGCGCAGACCCCAGGGGCGTCCGCGAGGGCTCCCTCGCTCCCCACCCCCGTCCCCCGCCGTCGCCCGCCGGGAGGGCGTCCGGTTCGGGCCGCGGTGCCGTCGCCGCTGCCGGGCCCGCCTCGCGGCGTGAGCGCGGCGCCTCCTCCTCCAGGTCGCGGGGCCGGGAAGGCGGCCGGCCGTTCGCAAACGGCCCGCGGGCCAGCGGCCGCCCGAGGCGCGGCGCCCCCGGCAGGTGGCCCCGGCGGCGGAGCCCGGGCCCCGCGCGCGCCCGCCCGCCCCCGCCCCCGGCCCGCCCGCCCGGCCCGCGGCCCCGCGCGAGTTGCACTAACTTTCCGGGTGGGGGAGGGCCCGGCCGGCCGGCGCGGCCTTACCTGTGCTCAAGTTGTCGTTGATCTTCAAGGGCACCCGCAGGATGTAGACCAGGAAGAGCACGATGAAGAACCACACGGTCCAGAGGTAAGTCCAGGACCACACGACGCAGGACTTGAGCTGCTCCAGAAAGCCCGCGCCCGCTTCGGCCATTTTCCGCGCTGCTCCCGGCGGCCGCGCTCCCGGTGTCTGCCGATGATTCACCGGCCGAGGCGCCGCTCGCGCCGCCGCCGCCGCCGCCGCCGCCCGGAGCGCCCCCCAGCCCGCCGCCGCCGCCGCCGCCGCCCGGAGCCGCGCGCTCGCCCGGCCGTCCCAGCCCCTCGCTAATGCTCAGGAGGCCCTGCGAGTGGCTCTCCGGAGGGGTCACGTGGCCCTGCCCCCTCGCGGGCTGGTGCCATTTATTTTTATTATGCTTATATTTAGAAAGACCGGCCGAGGGGCCACTCTGGACACAACCACAACGGGTGTGCAGGGCTTCCTGCAGGCGAGGCACCGCTCCAAGGTCTGTATAATCGAGTGTAATCCTCCAATAGCGCCCATTATGCAGAGAGGGAAACTGAGGCACAGAGCCACGGAGCAGTTTCCCTTAAACTGAAACAAGAATTCAGTTGCAAGGTCTGTATAATCTAGTGTAATCCTCCAATAGCGCCCATTATGCAGAGAGGGAAACTGAGGCACAGAGCCACGGAGCAGTTTCCCTTAAACTGAAACAAGAATTCAGTTGCAAGGTCTGTATAATCTAGTGTAATCCTCCAATAGCGCCCATTATGCAGAGAGGGAAACTGAGGCACAGAGCCACGGAGCAGTTTCCCTTAAACTGAAACAAGAATTCAGTTGCAAGGTCTGTATAATCTAGTGTAATCCTCCAATAGCTCCCATTATGCAGAGAGGGAAACTGAGGCACAGAGTCATGGAGCAGTTTACCTTAAACTGAAACAAGAATTCAGTTGCAAGGTCTGTATAATCTAGTGTAATCCTCCAATAGCGCCCATTATGCAGAGAGGGAAACTGAGGCACAGAGCCATGGAGCAGTTTACCTTAAACTGAAACAAGAATTCAGTTGCAAGGTCTGTATAATCTAGTGTAATCCTCCAATAGCGCCCATTATGCAGAGAGGGAAACTGAGGCACAGAGCCATGGAGCAGTTTACCTTAAACTGAAACAAGAATTCAGTTGCAATCTGGTGGATGCCAGGGCACAAGGGCCTGAACCCCGCACTCTGTTTTTTTTTTTTCTCTGGGCCTCGGGAATGAACCATCTCCCCGACAACTAGAAAAAAGGCGAATGTGCTCCTGTCACCAGTTTGCAGGCCTGAAGAGAAATCACTCTCAGGCAAGACTTGGGTTGTACACGCTGTTTACCTTGGTTTTGTCTTCCTTGAAACAGCATGGGGGTTTTCCAAAGAAGTGTCTTGAAAGAATGTTTGTTTATCCTCCAATTTGGGGAGCAGTCACAATTCAAACAATGCTTGGCCCGTTTTTAATGATACACACAATGCTCTGGGGTAATTTTGGCTTATTTTGAACTGGCTACTTTAAACAAGAAGTCAATCATACACGTTTTTTGTCGGTGCTAAATAAAATGTGGTCTTTAACCAAGTGAACATTTAAAGTCTGTTTCTGTCTGTAACTCATTTCACTTTCTATGTATTAGATGGTAATAAAGCAATTGCAGGTTATCCAATCTACAGCCAAGACTTTTAGAATTCTGAGCGTTCAGCAGAATATTTTATTATAAATACTGTTTTGCTTACTTGTAGTTTTCACTGTAATAAAACAAGCTCCTTTAACTTTGACATGTAGGACCTATTTATGGCATGCATCATAGAACTAACTACTCTCATCTTCTCACTAATTCCAGCCCCACAGCTACTGGTCTCTTCACACACGTGATCTACTACAGCAGTGAGACACAGGCAAGGATAAGAGAAATTGACACACACATATTTTGTAATTATTTGTGGCAGAACACTACCAAACAACTTTTGTATCTAACAATGATGCCTGGATTCTCAGAATAAACCATCAGTACAGGCCCTGGCCAGGTAGCCCAGTTGGTTAGAGTGTCATCCCCATATGCCAAGATTGTGGGTTCAATCCCCATTCAGGGCACGTACAAGAATCAACCAATGAATGCATAAATAAGTGGAACAACAAATTGACGGTTCTCTCCCCCTTCCTGGCTTTCTAAAAATCAGTAATTTTTTTTAAAAAGAAACTGAGAACTTCATACGTTCAACAAGCAAACAAACAAAAACTTGTGTACAGGAACCATTTTATGTGATGACTGACCCACCGGATTCCCTGTGATAGGATTCTCCGCTCAGTTTAAATGAACATCCTGGGACCTGGATTTTTGCTGTCAGTAAATCTCAAAAGAAGAACATAAATATGACTCAGTTGAATCACAATTTTCTGATATCTACTAGGTGCTCCTGGAGGGTCAGTCCCATCTTACTCATCATTGCCTCTAAGAGGTGTGCGGCCAGGGATGGGGGTTGGGCTCGGAAACTGTCTATGTGCTTGGACACAGAAGCAAGAGAGCATGATCTCTTGGGAGCTGCAATTGCTTCAGTATGGTTGGAGTGCAAGCTCTGTGTGGACTGGTGTCAAGAGAGAAAACTGAAGATGATCTGATTTTAAAAGGCCTTGTAGAGACACTAAGGTATGGAACACACTAATCCAAGTGACCAAAGCAGAGACTTAAGAGGGAATTAAGTCTTAAGTGCATCAAAATCTTAAGGTATGTCTCAGATCTAACACATCTCTCTATTATCTTAAGACTAGAGGCCTGGTTCATGCACCGGTGGGGTCCCCCCGCCTGGCCTGCGGGGATCAGGCGGAAACTGGCTCTCTGACATCCCCTGGAGGGGTCCCGGATTGCGAGAGGGCAGTTCTCGGGTGATGCACCCCGCAATCGAGCTCCCTCCTTTCTGGTTCAGGGTGCGTCACCTGAGAACTGCAGCTGCCAAGTCACTGCAGCTCAGCAGCACCTGTGCTGAGCGTCGCTTAGGCCTTTATATAGATAGCTTCTACCTCTCATAGCCTAATCATCTCTCAAGGAGAACAAGGCATTGGGCTCCCTGCCTCCAGTTTCCCCACAACCAACACTACCACCACCAGCAACCCCCCTCACCCACCCACCCCCATTCACCTTCTTCCATGCTTCTTTGCCAGAATTACCTTTAAAACCACACATCTGATCATTCACTTCCTGCTTAACATTCTTTAAGGCCCCACTCACTTCACTCCTATGCCACATTAATGCCTACCCAAAGGATAAAATCTAGATAGTCACAATGCCCTTTCCAGACTGCTCCCACCAAATTATGCAGCCTCATACCCCACTCTAGGCACTCTTCATACCACCAGCGTTTTGGCAGGTATGCCATTCTCTTTCATACCTTTGGACCTGCCTCAGGCCCTGCCCATAGGATACTTCTTTATGCTATACTTCCTACCCAACCTTCTCTCCCTGCCAGCACTGCCTGAGAAAAGCTTATTTTGAGATGCACTTGAACTAGCACAGCTCTCTCCTGCACCCAGAGCTCACTGTCTTCCCTGAGATGCAGCGGCAGGAAGCTCCGGTGGACTGTTCCAGCTCAGGCTTGAAGCCAGACAGCGAAGGGCTCTGTTCCTGAGCCTGCTATTCACTCTCTGGGTGCTCTTTGTACATTACTGAGTTTCCCTGAGCCAGTTTCTTCACCTGTAAAATGGGTTACACTTGTACCTGTCATAGGGGGTTGTTGGGAAGATTCAGTGAGATGCGTACTGAAAATATTTAGCACAACTCCTAGTCAATATCTTTCCTCTATGTTAATAAATGGAGGTCTTTAATGTTAAGCAGTTTGTTCATTTTTGTCATCTATATCTCCTAGTAAAAATAGTGCTAGGTTTGGCACATGGTACATGCTCAATAAATACTGAGTGTTGTATAAAGGAATGGAAAATCAATTATATCAAAAGAAATTCCAAATCTTACCTTTCACAAAGAATACTACACGTGGATTTATTACAGGGGTAAAAGTTAAGGTTTGCTCTTCCATCATATGGTGAATTCCCTTGAACGTTTGCTTCCAGAGGTGTAACCACCTATGGATTATATATTAGGAGTTAAATGACCATTAATTTATGGGAATTGTGTAAAAGCAATGTACTCCTAAGTTGGTTTATATGTTTGATTAAATGTATATCTTAGTCTGATAAAATAACTGAATAAGAAACCAATATATTAGGGAAAAACTTTAAAAGTTCTTTAAAATTAATTCTAAATTGTTTGTTTTGTAAGTGGCTTCCAAAGTCTTGAGTTTTATACTTTGTTATAAGTTTAAGAATCTATTTTTTTTTCATGATTTTCAGAGTTCATCTGAGATTTAAGTGCAAAAAGTAACTGTTCTGACTTTTTGGTGTGTGCTTTTAAGGAACTCTCTTTTTTTATTGATTGATTTTAGAAAGAGAAAAAGAGAGAGAAAGAGAGAAAAACACTGATTTGGTTTTCCACTCATTTATGTATTAACTAGAGGCCCGATGCACAAAATGCGTGCAAGGGGCTCGGCCCTCGAAGCCCTCACAGCCCTGGCTTCGTCCAGAAGGTCGTCTGGACGGTTTTCCGGAAGGTCATTCAGATGGTCCTTCTGCTGTTTGGTCTAATTAACATACTAACTCTTTATTATTTAGGATTGGTTGATTTTTGTATGTGCCCTGACCAGAGATTGATCCTGCAGCATTGGGACAAGGCTCTTACCCATTGAGCCACCTGGCCAGGGCATGGCTTTTTGGTTTTTGTTTAAAACTTAAAAATCTCACCCGCATTCACTGGTTGAATTTATGAATTAGTCAGTATACCTATGTTCATGGATACCATCCTAACTAACTGCTTATCTGTATTTAGTGAATTACCTAAAGCTTGGTAAGTATAAATCTAACCTAGTTTAGTTTTGAGAACCAGTAGAGCAGATAAACAGGTTTGAAAGGAATTTGCCTTTTCTTCTTCAAGGCAACATACTTTCTCATAGAGTACTAAAGAGATGGAATTTTAACTATCCATGTGTCGTTAAAAAGATGATAGCAGGAGACTTGAGGAGAAGGTCCCCAAAATGATACTGCATGTATAAGAAAGAATACATTTCCATCATTGATATACACATACATTGTAATCTTAGAGTGCAAGATTCACAATGACTAGGCATAGAAATTATATGATGAACTGTAATCACATTTACTTTTGTTCTCTATTCCTTAAAAAAGATATCTCAGTTTCTACGTAAAGCCTTTCTAAGGCTCAGTGACATTCCTTAGCATCCCTGATTTGTTTTAAAAATCAAAATTATTTTAATAAGATGAGCTTTGTTGACATACAGAATAATTCTGGTAGCAAGAATGCAAACTAAAACAATCAGAGCCTTGTGTAAAGAATCTAAAGGCAACCTAACCGTATCTTTACCCTACAACCTGCTCCAGACACTGGAGGCTGGTTCCTCATTTTCAAATGAAAAGAAAACATAAAATTCCTTTGGAAAGAAGTAGCTTCTCTTTTACACTGCTGAAATACAATCAAGAGGGAAGACCAGAGGAAAATGAATGAGACTTTAAAAAAAAATAGAATTTCTTAGAGCAGCCCTAGCTGGCTTGGCTCAGTGGATAGAGTGTTGGCCTGTGGACTGAAGGGTTCCAGGTTTGATTCCAGTCAAGGGCATGTACCTCGGTTGCAGGCTCAATCCCTGGCCCTGGTTGGGGAGCGTGCAGGAGCCGACCAATCCACACATTGATGTTTCTTTCTCTCTGCCTTTCCCCCTCCCTTCTACTCTCTCTAACAATCATTGGAAAAATATCCATGGATAAGGATTAACAAAAATAAAAATAAATTCTTAGAGCAGAGAACAGATGTATTATAAATAAAAATTTTTAAAAAAAGAACAGAAATACATATTAAGAAACCCTTTAAGTTATTTTTTTTGTTTGTTTCCTAGGCTAACCAATCTTGAGAGGTAACAATACTACCTATTCCCTTTATTCTTTTTTTAAAATATTCTTAAAATATATATATATTTTATTTATTTATTTTAATTCTCACCTGAAGATATTTTTTCCATTGATTTTTAGAGAGAGTGTAAAGGAGAGGAAGAGACAGAGATAAACACTAATGTGAGAGAGACACATTGATTGGTTGCCACACACATGTCCCCGACCAGGGCCGGGAGTCTGAAACCAAAGTAGGTGCCCTTGAAAGGAATCGAACCTGGGACCCTTCAGTCCCAGGCCGGCGCTCTATCCACTGAGCCAAACCACTAGGGTTATTTTTATTGATTTCAGAGAGGAAGGGGAAGGGAGAGAGAGAGAGAGAAATATCAATGATTAGAGAGAATCATTGATCAGTTGCCTCCTGCATGCCCCCTACTGGGGATCGAGCCTGCAACCTGTACCCTGACCAGGAATTGAACTGTGACCTCCTGGTTCATAGGTCAATGCTCAACCACTGAGCCACACTGGCCCTGATACTCTCTTTATTCTTTTTTATTATTATTGATTTTTTACAGAAAGGAAGGGAAAGAGATAGAGAGTTAGAAACATTGATGAGAGAGAAACATCGATCAGCTGCCTCCTGCACACTCCCTACTGGGGATGTGCCCGCAACCAAGGTACATGCCCTTGACCGGAATTGAACCAGGGACCTTTCAGTCTGCAGGCCGACGCTCTATTCACTGAGCCAAACCGGTCTGGGCTACTCTCTTTATTCTTGATTATAGTACTCAATATCTTTATTCTGGGAAGATACTTTAAGATGGGTTAGTTTTACAGTTGCATTTTAAATAGTATAGAAATGATAATAGTAGATTTACACTTTTTTCTTTATTCATGATACTCAAACCCAAGAGGGTTTTTTTATTACAGCACTTTTAATTAAATAAAAATCCATTGTCTGAAATTTTCTGTATATGTGAGGATTTACATATTTACTATTTTATTACTCTTTTATTTTAAACTGCATATTTTAATGACTGTCTAGAATTTCAGGAGCCAGAGTCATATCTATATATACCTTTGCTAAAAATTATATGACTTCAAAAATACACAATACTAGTGATAACTATCATATAAAATAATTCTAAGGCAAATAAAATATAATATGCTGTCTGTTTACTTGCTATGTGCATAACATGTTGTTTTGTGGTTTTGTTTTCAAATTTCAAATTTATACACACACACCTCTAAAGCACCTGACAAAGTTAGATACACCAATTAAATAATCTAGTGCATTGAAATTAAAAACAGAAATAGGGTTAGAATGATGTTATAGAATTATTGGTAGAATTAAGAAACATCCGATAGTCATATTTAAATTTGTTTTTATTGACAAAGCATTTCTTTTGTTAATTTCTGAGAATTGATCCCATTATTCAACCAAGATGTATTCCCTTGCACTTTATCAGTTATTTTCATTTTGTTCTCATTTTTAGTGGTACAAGACTATGTTTAGGCATGCAAATTAAAGTGGAAATTTCACAGTCATCTGGTATATTTGGCCTATGTTGAAACCTAATCTAAAAAAGGAAAATCAGATTATATTTACATTTCAGGCTAGTATTAAGTAATGCCCTTGCCCACTCCAGCTAAATTATTTACATTTCTAATATTACAGCAGGTCCTCAAATAACATTGCTTCTTCCAATTTCATTTCAACATTGATGAGGAAAATAAATTGATTCCCATCTGGGGCCACTGTGTGGAGTTTATACACTCCCCATGTCTGTGCGGGTTCTCTCTGGACACTCAGATGTGCTAATGAAGTAAATTGGTGTGTCTACGTGTCTACACCAGTCTGAGCGGTGGTGGGTGTGCTGTGAGTGGCCCTGGGGTAGAGGGGCATCTTGTCCAGGGTGGTGCCTGCCTTGTGCCCTGAGCTGTTGGGAGAGGCTCTGGCCAACCAGAGACCTTGAACTGGTTAGAAAACCTTCATCTGACTTGTTTTTATTCATCTTTCTTAAATGTATGCACAGCTCACATTTATTCCAATGTTTAATATTAGAAGTGTTTGGGGTCTTTATTTAGAAGTTTGGTGATGTTTTTGTGATCAGAAATATGCTGTAATAGCTTGACTCTTGTTTATATCAATTAGCCTGTGGTAAAATTGGTATAGACTGTTCTCTTAAAGTCAGTTTCCCATAACCTATCCACGATGGTTAGTGCGGACTCCCTGTAATTCTAACCTCTATTCCTTACTTTGCCTTGAAAAAATTATTCCAGGTTTCCCTTTTATTCTGCATTTCAATGCTATTGCACAGAAGCTACATTTAGCATTTTGTGCACATTTAACTGTAATGGGATATATCCCCTTATTAGTAATGACTGCCAGCTTAGGCCCAATCCCCCAGGGAGTGGGTCTAAGCTGGCAGGTGGACATCCCCCGAGGGGTCCCGGATTGTGAGAGGGCGCAGGCCGGGCTGAAGGACCCCCCATCCCCCACCCCGAGTGCATGAATTTTCGTGCACCGGGCCTCTAGTTCTACAATAAGTTTAGATGGAGTTCTCGATTTGCTGACTCATCTGAGTGCCCTAAGCAGTATCACTCGCATCTCAGCCTCATCCTATGTCTGCACAAATTCCTTGCAATGGCTTCAGTTCTTCAGCATATAACTGCTATGTATGAACCTCCACAGAGGCTGTACATTTCCAAAAGTTTCCTTTGCCCACTTATAAATCCGTGGATGCAAATTACCAGGAGTGGGGGAGGTTGTTACCTAACTCCACAAAAGTTGTCTGTTTTATCTCAGCACACACTCAACCGGGAAATTTTGTAAAAACTTATCTTTATTGTTGAGAGTATTACAGATATCCCCCATTTTCCCTCCTTTGACCCCTCCACCCAGCTCCCACCCCACCCTAGGCCTTCCCCTGTCTACTGTCTGTGTTCATGGGTTATGCATATAGGCATATTAGTCCTTCGACCCTCTGAGATCTGTCAGTCTGTTCCATGCTTCCATGTGTATGGTCCTAGTTTGCTTTTTAATGTAACATTGGTATGATAATGGAACTATACTTTGGTTTTAGAATTTTTATTTTATTCTTTGGTTAGATTCTAATTCTTAAAAGTCTAGAAATTTTTTTATTTATTTCTAGCATTTTCTCTATATTCTTGAACATATTAATCATAGTTATTATAAAGTCTATATCTATTAACTTTAATACCTGGCTCATCTGTGGATGTATTGTTACTGTTTATTGGACTTTTATTCTTCCTCTCTTGGCTTTATCTTGATATGTCTAAGATTTTTAAAAATGGATTCTTACGATTGTGTGTAAAAAAAAAGTATAGAGCCCGGTTGGTGTAGCTCAGTGGTTGAGCGTCGACCCATGAACCAAGAGGTCATTGGTTCGATTCCCAGTCAGGCCACATGTCTGAGTTGTCGAATTCCCAATAGGGGGCATGCAGGAGGGAGCTGATTGATGATGTTTCTATCTCTTTCTCTCCTTCTCTCTCCCTCTCTCACTAAAAAGATCAATAAAAACATATTAAAAAAAAATAATTATAGAGGCTGCTTCAGATGACATTGTCTTCTACTAGAGAGGGTTTACCTTTTCCTCGCTAGGCAGTGCAGAGATGTTAAAACTGAGTTTTCACTTATGAAACCAGCAGCAGTCACGATACAAGATCGGCTGAAATATTTAAAGACACACTGCCCAGAGTACCAACAAGAAACAAGTGGATGGGGGGTGGGGGTGGGGGTGGGGATGCAAAAAGCATGATTCCTGAACAGTTCTGGGACCAGCTGGTACTTGGAGGGTTTTTGATTACCTCATGCCATCTGTATGGCTAACCCAATCTTTTTCTTCCAGGCAGTTATTTTTCATGTAAGGGTAGCAGAGCACTTAAAATTTCAAAATGTGGGGACTTCATCCAGCTTATAGAACAAGTTATATAAACTCTTTTAGTATCTGTTTCTAATGCATGTTAGAATTTGGTCTGAGACTTGCTTTCAGTTTAAGATACTACCTGGTAGCTAGGATGTGAAGGCTACAAGGAAAGGCGGGAGCGGGGGGCGGGGAGAGAAGACCTACAGCTACATAAAACTACTCATAGCTGTTGATATCAATCCCCTCCCTCCCTCCCCCCAAAAGGCAGTGGTTGCACAGCACCAAATGGGCTTTGGTCAGTTCACAACTGGAGGCAAAACAATCACAATAATATTTGGAAAATAAGGAAAATTAGATAAAAATAATGAGAACCATGACTCTATAGACCTTCTGTTAGTTAATTTTTTAGTCTATTTCCCTCTCTTGGTTTTTCCATGCATAGTTTTTACACTGTTTTAATCATTCTCTATGTTCATTTTTGCAAGCTTCTCTTACATAATATTATTAAAATATTTTCTGTATTTGTATATAGTCTTCAAAAGCATCATATTTAATGATTACATGATATTCTATAGGACATAACTTTTGTTTTTTAAATACTCACCTGAAGATATTTTTCCATTGATTTTTAAAGAGAGTGGAAGAGAGGGGGAAAGATAGAGAGAAATATCGATGTAAGAGAAACACATCAATTGGTTGCCTCCTGCACAAGGCCCGGCCAGGGCCTGGGCCTGGTAGGAGCCTGCAACCAAGGTACATGCCCTTGACCGGAATCAAACCCGGGACCCTTGAGTCCGCAGGTCGACGCTCTATCCACTGAGCCAAACTGGCTGGGGTGGACGTAACATTTTTATTTTATTTTTTAAAATATATATATTTTTATTGATTTCAGAGAGGAAGAGAGAAGGAGAGAGAGATAGAAACATCAATGATGAGAGAGAATCATTGATTGATTGCTTCCTGCACGCCACTACTGGGGATCGAGCCCACAACCTGGGCATGTGCCCTTGACTGGAATCGAACCCAGGACCCTTCAATCTGCAGGCTGACGCCCTAGCCACTGAGCCAAACCAGCTAGGGCCAGACATAACATTTTTAAATCATTCCACGACTATACTTACGAATATTTTGCTATTTTTAGTAATTTCATAATGAATACTATTGCATTTATAACTTTTCATTTTTACATTTAGGATTATTTTACTAG
Source organism: Eptesicus fuscus (assembly GCF_027574615.1). Taxonomy (NCBI): domain Eukaryota; kingdom Metazoa; phylum Chordata; class Mammalia; order Chiroptera; family Vespertilionidae; genus Eptesicus; species Eptesicus fuscus. The sequence goes on from NC_072486.1 coordinate 72,581,501, forward strand.
GATAAATGTGCAGAAGTAGATTTGGTGATCAAAGTTAAGAATATTTTAAAGTTCCTTCACACATACAGCTCAGTTGCTCTTCAAAATCAAAAGCAATTCTTAAAACTCCTCTCATCCTGACTGTATAAAATCCAAAATAACCACAACTTGAAACTCTAGCATGGTTGAAATGATGATGCAACGTGCATTAGGGGTTTTGCCCTGTGATTCAGCCAAATCAGATGTATGGCACAAGTAATCCTGCTGATGAGATAGATGCCTACATTTTATTGTAACTAATTTTCTTTTTTATTTATTCAAAGCTATTTAATGAGCATTTTGGGGGAAATCTGTGGAAATTTAACTATGGACTTGATAAGAGGAAAAAAAGTTTCCCTTCTAAGTTTCTCATCAACTATAATAGAAAATAGTTTAATCCTCAGTGAACAATAGTCATCTCCTATCCACCTACTGGAAAAAAATTTTAAATTTGCAAATTTAAATCACTGTATACTGTAAGCAACACTGAGCCCTGCACCATCAACATGACACATCATCCCCCTGGAAATTGCATTTTCCTTTCAAGAGTCTTCATCTCTTCATTGGCGAGGAAAGAGTCGATGAAAATTCCCTCTGAGGAGCAGCCCTTCACAGAAACAAGTTCTACTGGTTAAGCGGCACACTATCTGTATTAACTTTCTAGGGCTGCTGTAACAAATGACCACACACTTGGGTTAAAACAACACGAATTTATTCTCTCAGAGTTCCGAAGGCTCTAAGGCAGAATTCTTCCTCGCCTCTTCCAGCTTCTGGTGGCTCTCCTTGGTTTGTGACAGCATAACTCCAGTCTCTGCCTCAGTCCTCACATGGCCTTCTCCTCTGTGTTTTTGTCAAAATACCTCTCTGCCTTTCACTTCCAAGGATACCTGTCACTGTATGTAGGGCTCCAAAGGGTCGCAGGTTTGATCCCAGGGAGGCAACCAGTCGATGTGTCTCTCTCACATTGATGTTTCTCTCTCTCTGTCTCCCCTCCCCCTTCCTTCCACTCTCCCGAAATATCAATGGAAAAATATCCTCAGGTAAGGATTAATTTTTAAAAAAAGAAGAAGAAAAAAGCTCTTTAAATCTTCAGCATGCATAGATAGGGCATTTCAAATTAGCAAAGAAATATGCAATACTATTTACGGTATAATTTTTCACCCCATTACTTGTGATATGTCCCTTGAATTTTCCTTCTAAGCATAACTGAGAGAGTTTGTGACTTCAAAAAATGTTTTGCTTTTTTGAATATGATAGCTATCCTTGCGATATTATTTACTTAAGTTAGGATAACTTTCTTGTTGACATTATTAAGTTGTTAAAAATATGTGTATAAAATTTGAGAATTTTTTAAAAATGGTATAGTCTTTTTCAATTGACCTTAGGGAAGAAGAGAGGGAGGGAGGGAGAGAAACATCAATGTGGGAGACATACATCAATTGGGGATGGAACCCGCAACCTAGGCATGTACCCTGACAGGGAATGGAATGAACCCACAGCCTCCTGGTGCACCGGACAATGCTCCAACCAACTGAGCCACACCAGCCAGGGCTACAATATGAGAATTTTAAAAGATCTTATCATAATAATTTTATTTTTTCTTCATAGATAAAAAATAGGACACATGTGAGGTAATTACTCATGGTGCTGGTGTAGGTAGGCAGCTAGATATTAATAAAGGGAGGAAGCAAAGGGAAGCAGACATTATTAAGCATCATAAAACTGGGGAGAATGAGCCTCACCAGGAAGTTACACGTTCACCAGGAAGCTACAGCTTCACACACCCCAGGGTTGTCCCTGGAGGAGGGGATGTATAGACGTGCACGATAGAAGTAAAAATGGTGCAGGGGGAGGTGCTTGACCATATAGGCCTATCAGTCTAACCTGGGAAAGGGATCAGTTGGTCAGGTAATGGATCCATCAGAAGCACAGGAAAGCTTGGGAAGTTGATTGGTTATTTTGAAAAATCACCTGTTCCTTCCCAAGCCTGAGATGATAAAAACCCGGGGGAACAAAAGAGTTCTCTCTTGTGCTCAGTAACCCACGCTGGCCCCATTCGTTCACGTGTTCTCTCCATAGTAACCATGTGGCCCTCGCAGCCAGGTGGCCACCCAAACGCAGGCTCCAGCAGGCGCCTGGATACTGTGCACAGCAATGGATTGAAGCCAGAACACAGCTAAGCTAACCAGATGGTGGAAAAGACTGGACTGAGCTGACAGATTTTTCTTTCAATATTTTAAAGATGTTTCTCCACTGACTTTCCATTTGCATCGTTTCCAACAAGAAATCTCATGTCACCCTTCTCTTTGTTCTGCCATACTTAACACGGTCTTTGTTCTTCGGCTGCTTTTACATTTTTCTCTTTTTTACTGGTTTTAAGAAATTTGGTTATGACATGCCTTGATATTGTTTTCTTCATGTTTCTTGGGCTATGAGATTATTAAAATTCTTTGAACTATGAGTTTATAGTTTTCCTCAAATTTGGAAAATATTTGGCCATTATTTCCTCAAATATTCTTTCTGTTTCCCTCTCTCTTCTCTCCTTTTGGCCACTTGAAGTGATCCCATAGCTGCGTTAAGTTCCATTTTGGGTAGTTTGTACTGTTATGTCTTCAAGTCCACTGGTCTTATCCAGGGTGTTTTTCATTTTAGACAGTATAGTTTTCATCTCTAGAAGTTTGATTTGTCTCTTTATCAAATATGCCATATTTTTATTAATATTTTCAGCATTTGGAGTACAGCTATACAGTTGTTTTAAAGTTCTCGTCTGCTCTTCTAACATGTGGATCAGTTTCCAGTCTGTTTTATTGATTGATCTTAACCCTCATTATGGATCACTTTTTCCTGTTTCTTTGCATGCCTAATAAGTTTTTATTGGATGCCAGACATAGCAAATCTTACTCTATTGGGTGCTGGATATTTTTGTATTACGGAGCTTTGTTCTAGGATATAGTTAAGCTACTTGGAAATAGTTTAATCCTTTCAGTCTTGCTTTTAAGATTTGTTAAATGGGACCAGAGCTGTGCTTAGTGGAGGGCCAATTATTCCCCACCACCGAAGAAAGACGCCTCTGAGTAACCTACCCAATGCCCTGTGAGTCATGAGGTCTTCCAGCTTGGCTGAGGGAAAAAGGCAACATTCTAGTTCTGTGTCAGCACTGGGTATTCGTTCCTCAGTCCTTAGTTTAGGGTGGTCTTCTCCCCAACATTACGTAGTTTACTCACACCTACACTGAGCATTTCCCAGCCAAATATGAGAAGGCCCCTCTGCAGATCTCCACAGTTTTCTTGATGTGTTTCTCCTCTCCAGCACTCTTTCCTGTGAATACTAGCTGCCTTGGTTTCCCCACACTCTCAGCAATGTCTCCTCAATTCAGACAGTCTGTCAGGCTCTGCCTCAGTCTCCCTTCCATGTACTATGGCCTGGAAACTCTCTCAAGGCAGTAGGCTGGGACAATTGTAGGGCTCATTTCATTTCTTTCTCAACTTTAGGGATCACTGTTCTTTATTGCCTAATTTCCAGTGTCTTGAAAATTGTTGTTTCATATATTTTGTTCATTTTGGTTTTGTTTTAAGGGAGAGGGTAAATGGGCTCAGCATCCATTCAGATGTCCCCCAAATGACTATTATTTATAATTGGACAGTCCTTTAAGAGAAGTATAAATCAAGTATTATAAGGATTCAAAAAGAGAGAGAAATCAGTTTGCAAAAGGCTTTTTGAAAGGGTCTAGCCCTTGTGTTAGTCCTTAAGGTATGGGTAAATTTTGACTTGCAGAAAAGGCATACAGATAAAAAGAAGGGAAATGAAGAAAAGTATGGCCGAAAGTGAGCCTTACAGTAAGGATAGTTTTGTGAAAATGCTTCTAGGAATATTTCTACATATTTTATAATCTATAATAGAAAGTGTTCTTGTTCTATGGATGAAATAATATATTCTTATGCTACAAACACCAAATCTTTACAAACTGCTGGCTCTACAATATGCCATTATACCACTTTCTATTCCAGTTTGTTCATTCCTTCATCACAAAGTGTTTGTTGAGTACAGGGGACACATTGAACAAAACGTAGACCCCTGCCCTTGCAGAGCTTACATCTAGACAAGGTAGGCTGCAGGAGGGCAAGAGGGAAGGAAGACAATAAAGAATAATCAGGATATACGCAGACTCTTCCACACACCTTCATGATTTTTAATAGAAATCCCATATTTATTTCACTAAACTTCACAGGACAAATGGTTTATTTGCTGAATGACTTGTGTTTCTTATAGATATTCATAGGTACCCTGAGGGGGTAGAAAGGGTTACTTTCAAAGAATATGTAGTAAAAAAATAAGCTGTATACTTGTAGGCCTATGTTTAGAATTCAAAAATAGTTTTTCTGGGACAACATGAAATGTAACAATATCTGTATTATAGGTATAACATAAGGAGAAGAAAGTGAGCAAGGCATAGAGAGCCTGTTTCTATTAATTGAAAAGAAATAATGGCAGAAAATTTCCTTAATCTGGTGAAGAAAAAAGTCATACAAGTTCAGGAAGCATAGAAAGTACCAAGCAAGAAGAATCCAAAGAGATCCATGCCCAGACACATCATAATGAAAATGCCAAAAATTAAACACAAAGAGAGAATCTTAAAGGCAGCAAGAGAAAAGCAATTTGTTACCTACAAAGGAGCTCCCATAAGGCTGTCAGCTGATTTCTCATCAGAAATTCTACAGGCCAGAAGGGAATGACATGAAATATTCAAGGTAATGAAAATCAAGGATCTGAACAAGACTACTCTATCTAGCAAGGCTATAATTCAAAATAGATGGTGAAATAAAGAGCTTTCCAGACTAAAATGGTCTAAACACGTTAAAAACACCAAACCAGCAATGTAAGAAATGTTAAAGGGACAGCTGTAATAATAAAAATAAATATATTTAGAGAGAAACAAAAGCATAAAGTACAAAGATGGTAATTAATAAATATCTCTCAATAATAACTTAAGTATAAATGGATTAAATGCTCCAATCAAAAGACATTGGGTAGCTGAATGGACCCAAATATATGCTGTCTACAAGAAACCCACCTAGAAAAAAAAAGACTCACACAGGATGAGAGTGAACTGATGGGAAAAAATTGTCTATGCAAATGGAAATTATTAAAAAAAAAAAAAAAGCTGGGGTAGCAATATTCATATCTGACAAAATAAACTTCAAAACAAAGCCCACAACAAGAGACAATGAAGGTCACTACATAATACTAAAGGGATCGATCCAAGGAAAGGATATTACTCTGTAAAACATTTATGCACCCAATATAGGATCATATATATATACACTTCTGGAAGACTTTAAGGGGTAGATCATCAGCAATATAGTCATATTAGGGGACTTTAACACCCCACAGAATTCACTGAATAGATCTTCTGGACCCCTCCCCGCCCAAAAAAATCAACAAGGAAACAGAGACTCTAAATGATACACTGGAAAAGATGGATTTAATTGATATTAATAGAACATTTCACTGCAAAGCTATGGAATATACATTCTTCTCAAGAGCACATGGGACATTCTCAAAGATAGACCACAGGTTAGCATACCAAACAAGTCTCTGCAAGTCCAATAAGATTGACATTATATCAAGCATCTTCTCAGGTCACAATGGAATGAAATTATAAATCAACTACAATAAAAATACTCAAAAACATTCAAACACATGGAAGCTAAATAGTATATTCTGAAACAATGAATGGGTTACCAATGAGATCAAGGAAGAAATAAAAAACTTCCTGGAAACAAATGAAAGTGAACACACAACAACTCAAAATATATGGGACACAGCTAAAACAGTCCTGAGAGGGAAGTTCATAGCACTACAGGCCTACATAAAAAAATAATAATAATAAAAATAAATCTAATAAACTAACTCTACAACTTGAAAAATTAGAAAAAGAACAGTAATAAAAGCCCAGAGTAAGTAGAAGGGAGGAAATAATAAAGATCAAAATGGAAATAAATGACATAGAGACTTAAAAAAAATACAAATGATCAATGAATCCAAGAGGTGATTCATTGAAAAGATAAACAAGACTTATGAACCGTTAACCAGCCTCATCAAGAAACAAAGAGAGAGGACCCAAGTAAATAAAATCAGGAACAAAAGAGGTTAAGTAACAACTGACACCATAGAAATACAAAGGATTGTAAACAAATAGTATGAACAACTATATTCCAACAAGCTGGACAACCTGGACAAAATGGACAAATTCCTAGAAAAATACAAGCTTCCAGTACTGAATCAGGAAGAATCAGAAAACCTGAATCGGCCAATAACAACTGATGAAATTGAAGCAGTAATAAAAATAAAATAAAATAACTGCTAACAAACAAAAGTCCTATTCCAGATGGCTTCACAGGGGAGTTTTATCAAATATTCAAAGAAGAACTAATACCTATCCTCCTCAAACTATTCCAATAAATTCAAGAGCAAGGAACATTTCCAAGCTCATTTTACAAGACGGGCATTATCCTAATCCAAAAATCAGATAAAGACACTACAAAAAAGAGAATTACAGGCCAATATCCTTGATGAATATAGATGCTAAAATCCTCAACAAAATTTTAGCAATTCGTATCCAGCAATATATTAAAAATATCATATGCCATGACCAAGTGGGATTTATTCCAGGGTTGCAAGGCAGGGACAATATTTGCAGATCAATACATGTGATACATCACATAAACAAAGTGAAAGACAAAAATCACATGATCCTATCAATAGATACAGAAAAGGCACTTGAAAAAAATCTAACCCCCATTTTTTATAAACACTCTCAGCAAAATGGGAATAGAGGGATCATATCTCAACATAATAAAGGCCGTATATGACAAACCTACAGCCAACATCATATTCAATTCACAAAAACTAAAACCATTTCCCCTAAGAACAGGAACAAGACAGGAATGTCCGCTTTCACCATTCTTATTTAACAAAATATTGGAAGTCCTAGCCACAGCATTCAGACAAGAAGAAGAAATAAAAGGCATCTAAACTGGAAAGGAGGAAGTACAACTGTCATTATTCACAGATGACATGATATTGTATATAGAAAATCCTAAAGAACATGATAACCTGATGAACAAAAAGATAGATACAGAGGCAGAGAAGCATCGAACAGACTGTCAAATTACTGCGGGAAGGCTGCGGGGTTGGGGGGGGGGGGGAGCGTGTAAGAGATCAACCGAAAGACTTGTATGCATGCATATAAGCATAACCAATGGATGCAAGACACTTGGGGGTTAAGGCATGTACGGGAGTGGGTTGGGGGGCAATGGGGAGATATGGACACATATGTAATACCTTAATCAATAAAAAAAAATTTTTTAAATAAAATCCTAAAGACTCCACCAAAAAACTACTAGATTTAATAAATGAATTTGGCAACATAGCAGGATACAAAATTAACACCCATAAATGGGTGGCATTTTTATACACCAATAATGAACTCTAAGAAAGATAAACCATTTACCATTGCAATAAAACAATTAAGATACTCAGGAATAAACTCAACCAAGGAAGTAAAAGATCTGTACTCAGAAAACTACAAGATGTTGAAAAAAGAGATAGAGGAGGATATAAACAAATGGAAGAATATACGGTGTTCATGGATTGGTACAATCAACATCATTAAAATGACCATACTACACAAAGCAATCTATAGATTCAATGCAATCCCTACTAAAATACCAAAAGCATATTTCAAAGGTCTAAAACAAATACTCCAAAAATGCATATGGAACCAAAAAGGGCCCTGAATAGCTGCAGCAATCTTGAAAAACAAGAACAAAGTAGGAGGGATCATAATACCAGATATCAAATTGTACTAAAAAGCCACTGTAATCAAAATAGTCTGGTACTGATATATGAACAGGCATTTAGATCAGTGGAACAGAACAGAGATCCCAGAAATCGACCCAAGCCATTACACTCAATTAATATTTGACAGAGAAGGCAAGAGCATACATTGGAGTAAACAGTCTCTTCAATAAATGGTGTTGGGAAAATTGGACAGGTACATGCAAAAAAATGAAACTGGATCACCAACTTACACTATATACAAGAACATACCCTAAATGGATAAAAGATTTAAGCATAAGTCATGAAACCATAAAAACCCTAGAAGAAACCCTATGCAGCAAAACTTCAAATATCTCTCACTAGAGGCCCAGTGCACGAAATTCGTGCATGGGGGCGGGGGGGGGGGGGTGTCCCTCAGCCCAGCCTGCACCCTCTCCAATCTGGGACCCATTGAGGGACATCTCTCACACAATCCAGGACTGCTGGCTCCCAACTGCTCATCTGCCTGCCTTCCTGATTGCCCCTAACCGCTTCTGCCTGCCAGCCTGATCACCCCCTAACCACTCCCCTGCCAGCCTGATCACCCCCTAACCACTCCCCTGCCAGCCTGATTGATGCCTAATTGCTCCCCTGCCAGCCTATTTGCCCCTAACTGCCTTCCCCTGCAGGCCTGGTCACCCCTAACTGCCCTCCCCTGCAGGCCTGGTCACCCCTAACTGCCCTCCCCTGCTGGCCATCTTGTAGTGGCCATCTTGTGTCCACATGGGGGCAGGATCTTTGACCACATGGGGGCAGCCATCTTGTGTGTTGGAGTGATGGTCAATCTGCATATTACTCTTTTATTAGATAGGATAGAGGCCTGGTGAATGGGTGGGGGCCAGCTGATTTGCCCTGAAGGGTGTCCCGGATCAGGGTGCGGGTTCCCTTGGGGGTGGGGCGACCTGGGCAAGGGGCCTGTGGTGGTTTGCAGGCTGGCCACACCCCCTGGCGACCCAAGCGGAGGACCTGGTATCTGGGATATATTTATCTTCTACAATTGAAACTTTGTAGCCTGGAGCAGAGCCAAGCCTTTTGCTCGCTCCATGGCTGCAGCCATTTCTGTTGGGTTTTATTTACCTTCTATAATTGAAACTTTTTAGCCTTAAGTGGAGGCCTGGGCCGGCAAGGGCAGGTGGAAAGCTTGGCTTCCTCCATCACCTGGGAAACCCAAGCCTCTTTCTTGCTCTCCGTGGCCTCAGCCATCTTGGTTGGGTTTATTTGCATATTCACTCCTGATTGGCTGGTGGGCATGGCTTCTGGGTGTAGCGGAGATATGGTCAATTTGCATATTACTCTTTTATTAGATAGGATAGCAGTATGTTTATGGATACATCTCTTAGGGCAAAGGAAACTAAGGAGAAAATAAAAATGGGACTATATGAAAATAAAAAGCTTATGCACAGCAAAAGAAACCACCAACAAAATGAAAAGGGAGCCCACTTATGGGAGAACATATTTGGCAATGATATATCTGATAAAGGGTTAATATCTGAAATATACAAGGAGCTCATGTAACTTAACAAAAGGAAGAGAAACAATCCAATTAAAGAATGGGCAAAGGACCTAAATAGACACTTCTCCAAAGTGGGCATACAGATAGCCAAGAGACATATAAAAATATGCTCAAAATCACTGATCATCAAAGAGATGCAAATTAAAACAACAATGAAGTATCACCTCACACCTATCAGAATGGCTATCATCAACAAATCAACAAATGACAATTGCTGGTGAGGATGTGGAGAGAAGGGAACCCTAGTACACTGCTGATGGGATGCAGACTGGTGCAGACACTGTGGAGAACAGTATGGAGTTTTCTCAAAAAATTAAAAATGAAACTCCCATTTGACCCAGTGATCCCACTTCTAGGAATATGTACTAAGAAACCCGAAACATCAATCATAAAGAATGTATGCACCTCTATGTTCATAGCAGCACAATTTACAATAGCTAAGATTTGGAAACAGCCCAAGTGCCCATCAGCAGGTGAGTGGATAAAAGGCTGTGGTACATTTATACCATGGAACACTATGCAGGTGTAAAAAGGAAGGATCTCTTACTCTTTGAGACAGCATAAAGCAACCTAGAGAGTATTATGCTAAGCAAAATAAGCCAGTCAGAGGAAGACAAGTATCATATGATCTCACTCATATGTGGAATCTAATGAACAAAATAAACTGTTGAATAAAATAGATCCAGAGACATAGAAGCATGGGACACACTGTCAAAACTCAGAGGGAAGGCATGGGTGGGTGAGTGGGTGGGTGGGAAGAGATCAACCCAAGAACTAGTATGCATATATTCATAACCCATTGACACAGACAATAGGGTGGTCGAGGCCTGGGGCAGGGGGTAGGAGCAGGCTATAAGGGATCAATGGGAGAAAAAAGCTGACAAATGTATTTCAACAATGAAGATTAAAAATAAATCAATGGATGAAACACTTAAATGTAAGTTGTGAAACTATAAAAATCCTAGAAAAAAAAACATGCAGCAAAATCTCCGACATCTCTCATCACACTAAATCTAGGGCAAGGGAAACAAAGGAGGAAATAAACAAATGGAACTATAGCAAAATGAAATTCTTCTGCACAGCAAAAGAAACCATCGACAAATTGAAAAGGGAACCCACTATGTGGGAGAACATATTTGGCAATAATATATCTGGTAAAGGGTTAATATCCAAAATATATAAGGAAGTCATACAACTTAACAAAAGGAAGACAAACAATCCAATTTAAAAAAATGGTCAAAGGACCTAGACACTTCTCCAAAGAGGACCACAGATGGCCATGAGTCATGTGAAAAAAATTCTCAAAGTCACTGATAATCAGAGAGATGCAAATTTAAAAAACAATGAGGTATCACCTCACACCTGCCAGAATCACTACCATCAACAAATCAACAAATGACAAGTGCTGGTGACAATATGGGGAAAATAGAACCCTAGTGGACTGCTGGTGGGAATGCAGACTGGTGCAGCCATTATGGAGAACAGTATGAAGTTTCCTCAAAAAATTATATATGGAATTGCCATTTGACCCAGTGATCCCACTTCTAGGAATATATCCTAAGAAACCCAAAACACCAGTCAGAAAGGATATATGCACACCTATGTTCAGAGCAGTGCTATTTACAATAGCTATGGTCTGGAAACAGCCCAAGTTCCCATCAGTAGATGAGTGGATAAAAAAATATGTGGTACATTTGCACAATGGAATACTATGAAGCTGTAAAAAAAAAAAAAAAAGAGCTCTTACCCTTTTTGACAGCTTGGAGAGACCTGGACAGTATTATGCTAAGCGAAATAAGCCACTCAGAGAAAGATAAATATCATATGATGTCACTTATATGTGGAATCTGATGAACAAAATAGAATCTTGGAACAGACTGACCAATCTCAGAGGGAAGGTGGAGGAGGGGGTGGGAATCAGGGAGAGATTAACAGAAGAACTCATATGCTTGTATGCCTCACCATGGACTTAGACAATAGTGTGGTGAAGGCCGGGGTGTGGGGGAGTGGGAGGAGGGCAGGGTTGTGAGGGTCAATGAGAGAAAAAGCAGACATCTGTAATACTTTCAACAATAAAGATAAATGATAAAAAAATAGTTTTACCTTATACTAGAGATGAAAAGGGCTTGATGAGTGAAGAAATCTGGTGTTCTAATTGGTAGGTATACTGTGGCTGACACAAAACTGTAGTTCTATTCTGTACACTGAACTGTGCTGGCTCTAACTTGGGAGTTGCTGAATGTTTACTAAGAGGAGGCACACATAGGCTTTTTTTTCCCCTGTTCTTGAAGTTATGCAGCTAGATGACAGCGAACAATGTCCATGGCAACCAACAAAAAGTGCTCAAAGGAGGCACCTACCTTTCACAGGTTATGTGGCCACCTCTTTGTGACTGAGAATCTCAAAGCCACATTGCCCTCTTGGACTTTATATTTCAGAGTAAAATATTCGTGGGGATCTGTGAGTTTTTAAAGAACCTTTAGAAGAACTTTTGAATTATGGTTTTTCATTTATGTGATCATCATGAAAAACCGATGTACATGCATTTGGAATCATCTGGACAGTGCCTCATATTGCATAATTTCTGGGGCAGTGTCACACTGTGCTGATTTGTGCTCCAGGAGAGCTGTTCACCAAGACGTCAAGAAGTTCTCTAGTTCCTGTCATCACCTTAAAACTGTTGGCAGCAAAACAGCACCAGGTGTTAGACCTTGGTTCAGCAACACTGGTACTTAAGTTCTGGCTAAGAAAGAATTCAGAGGCAAGACTCAAACTATAAGAGAAAGTTTATTTAGAAAGTCACAGAAATAGAAGAAGTGAACCATAGAATAAATGGGCCAGCAAACGAGTTACAGAGGCAATAACAGGGACCTTGGAGCTTAAGAGAGACACATACCTTGAGGGACAAAAGAGGGAGGAAAGGTGCAGGCATGCAGGGGGTGGGGGGGGTGGGGGAGAGAAGGAGAGAGAGAGAGAGAGCATGCACAGGGTCCCTGTCTTTTTCTTTTCTTCTTTAGTGAGGGGGAGAGTCCCTGTCTCAAGAACTTGTATCTGGAGGTCTCAGGGGGAAGATTTCAGTAGAATATTAATCAGTTTTCCAAGTGTGCCCCCTCAGGGTTTTTTTTCCACTGATTGGTCAGTGCCAGGGCAGGGGGTCATCAGTCAATGCAGTGGTCCTAATGTCAGCCATCGCTTCGCTTTGTCTGATTTTGCTCCTTCTCTGGGCCTGGAGCTGAAACACAGCTGAGATTAGAAATCATCTCTAGGGGTTAATGCTTAAGGGAGTGGTCATGCAAGGGCTTGTGGATTTGCCCTGTTGCTAGGCTCCAGGTCTCTCCACCCTGGTGACCCTCTGCACCTGGCCTATCATTCCTACTGTACTCATGCCTACCTAACTACCTACTACAAACCATCTATTGCCACGAGGCTTAGGTGGGCGTTTGCATTTTATTCATCCATTCTTCAAATGATTACTGAGAACCCTCAACAGCGGCCCCATTTTAGGTGCTGGGGATGCAGGTTCGTTTTGTTTAAGGTTCTGTTCAGCCCTGGCCGGGTAGCCCAGTTGGTTAGAGCGTCATCCTGATAGGCCAATGTTGCAGGTTCAATCCCCCATCAGGGCACATACAAGAATCAGTGCATGCATAAGTACGTAGAACAACAAATAAATGCTTCTTTCTCTCTCAAATAAGTAATAAAGCAAAAAATTTAAAGGAAAAGACTGTTCAGCTGATACAACAGGAAATCCAAATAAAGTAGTTTAACCCAATGGGGAGCGGGGAGGGGGATTCTTTTTCTCACATAATTCTTTTCCCACAGCTCCAGGAAACAGGTCCCCATTCCACGGAGGAAGAGGGGCCAAAGAGAGCAAATCAGAAGAGTGTGTTTCTTTTAAAGAACATTTCCCAGTGCTCGCTTCGGCAGCACATGTATCAAAACTGGAACGATTCGGGGAAGATTAGCATGGCCCCTGTGCAAACGATGACCAAAAAATAAAAATAAATTAAAAAATCCCAAAATGCCACCCCGCTACTTCTGCTTGCATCTCATCCCATGGCCACCCCTGGCTGGAAAGAAAACTAGGTAAGTGTGTATTTGAACCAAGCGTATTGCCACTCCCAGCATGCTTTGGGGACTGTTAGGGAAAAAAGGAAGGGAGGGAGGAAAAGACAAAAGGTGGTAAACAGAGGGAAGGAAGGACAGGGATGGAGGAAGCATTTTGAGTTGGCAAATGTATTAAAAAATCGGGAGTGTCTGCCAAAGTAGTGAACAAGACAGACAAGATATCTACCCTCATGCAGCTGCCTTTATTATCTTTAACAACTTAATTTCTGTCACATCCTGATTAATTTCAACATTAATTAGTGATGTTCAAATTGGTAACATTGAGAATTTCCCCCCTTTTGTTAAATTTTATTTTTCAATGATAGCTTTCATGAGTGGTCCCCAACCTTTTTTTTAGCCATGCCTCACCTAAGCATCTCTAAAATCCTGATGCCACCCTGTGACATATAATTCTTATTATTCAAAAAGTGAACTCCTGCCCTGACTGGTTTGGCTCAGTGGATAGAGCGTCGGCCTGCGGACTGAAGGGTCCCAGGTTCGATTCCGGTCATGGGCATGTACCTTGGTTGCGGGCACACCCCCAGTAGGAGGTGTGCAGGAGGCAGCTGATCGATGTTTCTCTCTCATTGATGCTTCTAACTCTCTATCCCTCTCTCTTCCTCTCTGTAAAAAATCAATAAAATATAAATTAAAAAAAAGTGAACTCCTGTTCACGTGGAGGAAGCCTAAAAGGCCATTCACTTGGTCTAAACAAGCTTCCAAAGAACATGGCATCTATGACAGAGAAAAATAAAAAAATGAAAGGACAGTTGAAGTACTGAGGAAGAAATCACTAAGAAATTGTTAAAAAATATAATAATAATATGAAGTGATATGAAAAAATAGCAAATAAAGTTTCAAAACATAATAGAGAACTGAAATGCATAAATATGTCACAATATATATTTATATACTGTATATGAAGCCCCTATAACCATAAGAAATGCAAAAAAATTCACTGTTAATAACTCATTCTCGAATTGCCCCCCTTAAAAATCAAATTGACCCCTGTGGGGCATGTGCCCCATGTTGGGAACCACTGGTTTATATTCAACATTGTTTTGTATTAGTTTCAGGCATATAGCGTAGTGGCCACACAATCATATACTTTACAAAGTGGCCTCCCTGATATTTCAAGTACCCACCTGGCACTGCTCATAGTCATCGCAGTATTCTTTACTACATTCCTCGTGCTCTACCCTACAATCCTGGGACTCTTTTGTGACTACCGATCTGTACTTCTTATTTCTTTGATGCTGGGTGGTGCCCAGGGAAGACAAGGGAGGCCTCCAGCGATCCAGGTTCTTGTCATGGCCCAAGGAGGAAGTAGAGAGCATGACAGAAACATTTAGCCAAGTACGGTAGCTTTTTTAAAGTGATAGTACACACTCGAGACGTGAGAGAGGGCAACCTAGGAAAATAAGATGCAGCAATGGTGTCCGGGTGGAAGTTTTTTATTAAACGTGGTCAGTGTGGGAGGGGTTAGGGTAGTTCTCGGCTTCTGGTCCTGGTGAGGTGACTGCTGGCAAGGCTCGTCCCCGTCACTCAGTTACAGGGCAGTGAAAAGCTAGGAAAATTCCAGGGCAAGAGGAATAGGGAAACTGAGATAAGAAAGTTAAAATAAGGCTAAACAGTGTGGGTAATTTGCAACTGGCTTGTAAATAACAAGCCATTATCTTCCCCAAACCGGGGGCACTTGAGAGCAATTGTTAAAAGCCTCTCTAATAAGAGAATTCAGGAAACGGGGCGGGGGAAGAGAGAGAGAAGGTTTGGGGGAAGGGGAAATGATAAAAAATGCAGTTTTATTATTTTTCACCCTACCAGAGAAGCCAGCAGTCTTAAGACTTGGCAAGATAAAGTTGCCAGGTGCTTCCCATGAATTCTGGGGAGGCCACACCAAAGTAAAGAGAAACCTTGAGAATAATCTGTACCAAGATATTCAGCAGAGGATTTTTGAAACCTACAGACAGGGGGGTATATAATTCCTCAAACCCCCTTACAACTTGCTCCTCAGATTAGCTGAGAGCCCATGTGCATTTCGTAGGCCAGATGTTTAGGTTTGCTTTCCTTGCTTCTTTAACAAACGTGCTTTAATTGCTTTAATAAATTGGCTTTAGCCCTAGCTGGTTTGGCTCAATGGTTGGAGCATCAGCCCACAGACTGAACGTTCCCAGGTTTGATTTCGGTCAATGGGATATACCTCGGTTGCAGGCTCAATCCCCAGCTCTATCCCAGATCAGTACTCGTGCGGGAGGCAACCAATTGATGTGTCTCTTTCCCATCGATGTTTCTCTCTCCCTGTCTCTCCCCCTCCCTTCCACTCTCTCTAAAAATCAATGGAGAAAATATCCTCAGGTGGGGATTAACAACAACAAAAAAAATTTTTAAGTAAATAAATTGGTTTTATCACAATGCAACCAGGGTCTCTCATTTAAATTCATTTATATGAGAAGACAAGAATCAAGGTTGGGAACAGCCCTCTCCCTCTGGCTCAGGGGGCTGTCCAATAACCTTTTTGGGGGTCTGTGGGCTGCCTGTAACACCTCCTCACCAGATAGCAATTTCTTCTATTTTTGTTTTTTGGTCCTCTCAATTACAGGAAATTGGGGGGTGGGGTGGGAAATGGGGAATAGGTGGTCAGCGGAGGTCACATCTGCAATGTTCCAGCCAGATGGAAAAGGGGAGGGGTAGAGCGTGAGGCCATTG